>NC_091944.1:23482331-23669831 GCF_041260155.1 Ptychodera flava | reverse complement strand
TTTAGATTACTTCAGTATAGTTAAGGTTATTACGAAAATAACGCAAGGAATGAATAAAGACACATACATGTAGTCATTAGCGCGCGTTTAGCGCGTCGGGCGATGCGTTGCACTAATGCCTGAGTGCTTACATTGCGATATTTTCGTAATAATTATTATCATACATCTCCTTTTTTATCAAAAATATATGCACCCGTCGTTTCCGATGCATTATTCCATACAATTTAGAGGCATATTCTGCATCGCCCTCTTAACTGCGAGCGGGTTAAGGGTAAGCGCTATCTTTGTTTACATCGCGTGCTCATTCAACATTCGATGTACGAGCCGAGCAGCGATGTCGTGCTATATTTGTACAGTGTCGTCTTGGTGAACTTTCGTTATTACCTCATAATATTTTTCACCTTCAAAGTGTCGTAATACATTTACTTCTGTTTCTTTTATCAGAAGTTATTTTCAAAGTACAGTATGGAGTTTCATTCAATGACGCACTGTTTATCATCAAATATGAAAGTAAAGGGGTTATCGCATGCCCGTTACGTGCCCGTTTTTACGGAAGCTAGATTATATTGTTTGCGAAGGCAGATGTATAATAATTTAATTTATGTTATTATATTTCATTTTATCTGAGTATCTACCTGTTGATTGCTGGTTGTCTGCAATACATCACAGTGTTCGCGGTGACTTTTTTCTCCTCGCGTACGGCATACGCATTAGTCTGCTAAAATTGCGTATTGGCTGGATTTGAGTGCGTAATTTCACTTCCGCACTCGATTGATGAAAAAAACTGACTGCAAAATACAATCTGCCATTGAATAAACCTACACTAGTCTACACTACATATTCGGCATAGAGAAAGATAGATAGAGTGGCAACGGATATTGTTTAAGGCGTGAAGTGGTTACGTAACCCATCCATGTTCGCCTCGCCTCAGGTTGCTCTCGCCTCTCTTTTCCGAAGAGTGCCGACCATGAATCCTTCGGTAATTTTCGGATTTTCGCCAATTGTTAAGCGAAAGTATGTTCGGCAAAGTTTGTGTTGTTGTTGTCGTGTGGTGCTGAGCAGAATTGACGTGCTGGCGAAAACGGGAGTGTTTTGAGCTTCAGGAAAATGAGTTTTACCGTTTTAAAAATTCCTCTCATATTTTTATGAATATATAATGAGTGTATTTGAACCAAATTTGAAAGTCTTTTATCGATACTGTCTGGTTTTACTCAATGGTTTACGGTCAGTCATACCGTCTTTTACACGTGCGCCAAGGAAGTACATGTTTATGAAACTGCTGGCGTGTTATGTTTTGATTGGCGTGAAGCAGTGTTTCTGGCCTGAGAGCTCACAAAGTAACTATGGTTGCTACGCGACTGGCAGTACGATGCCATCTCGTCGTATTGTTCGCATAATCTCGTGTAATTATCAACCACAAACAAAGCCTCCAAAAAGTTTAACACCTTTGAAGCTCATTTTAATATGAAAAGCCAATAGTCTACCGAGACGACCATGGAACAAAAGGCATGCATGTGTTGCAACTCTGCCTATATGTTTCTCTGTGATATTCGGATTTTACGATGTAACATTATTTTAATGAAAACAGTTTAACGAATAACTTGAATAATCTTGAAACGTAACGGCGAAGGGTATACATGCGACCGTCAAAACACATCGGGTAACCCAAAAGTTAGAGTTATGGCAGCTTATCCAGACACTTCTGCAGTGTTCAAAATTTATTGGGATTCCGACGAGCTCTACCGATGAATCATTTTTTCAGGGACTCGTAGAGCAAAGTTGAAAGAAAACAGATTTGTCTGCTTAGACGCCATGCTGCATATGTGCTTGATCAAAATTTGGGAACAGCGAGACGCGATGATCGTGCACGGTTGGCATTTATATAATTTGTCGCAACATTTCTGTCAATCACACTTTGTGTCATAAGTTTCAGAAACTATCGCTCGCCTGAAAATTAGCAACGTAATTCATAGGCACAGCTGACAAGATAACGTGCCTAACGTGATAACGTATGAACTACGATGCCGATTTTTCAGACAACGCCCAGAGAATCAGAAACTTTCCATACAAAATGAGTGATTGACAGATGTGTTGCAACAAATTTCGTCTGGTTGTCGCCTAAGCTCAGTCGTGGGGAGTGCTTTCGGTGTTATCCTTTGCGTATAGCAACGCATAACAATGAAAAAAATGCGTAGAGAGTCAATTTCAATGCGTAAATACGCACGATTTTTGCGTAAACGCGAACTCTGCATCAGAAAGAATGACATTATCCTCTGTTTAATAAATGAACTGACTGTGTATACCAATGATTCTCTCAAATATATGATAATTAACTAGTCAAAATCTAGTAGTTACCTGCCTCAATGTCAGTTAGTAAAAATACTGATTGACAACTATCTAAAATTAAGTCTTTCTAATTTGAAATGGAAGTCAGGGAGCGATCAATTTTTGTACTTACTTAACGAGTAAACACACACTTTGTTATTTCCATTCCAAAGTCAATAAAATATCGGTTAATGCTTTAAAACGGGGACAAGTTTTTAAAATTATTACAAAATGCGTTAACTGTTATTACAAAGTGCGAATTATTACCAAATGCTGATACCCTTATTACATTTTGCGTAGACAATTTTTTATTACAAAATGCTGATACCCTTGTTACAAAACGCGTAGACTGGTTTATTACAAAATACTGCAGACGTTATTACAAAATGCGTCAGTTATTACAAAATGCTGATGCCCCTTATTACATTTTGCGTAAGCTATTACAAAACACGTCAGTATTACAAAATGCCGCAGCACAGTCTCATTCCCTTCTGTTACAAGTCTATCACAGATGACCAAAAAAATGATACTCACCGTGCTCATGCACTTTCTGTATCAACAAATGTGGTGGTTTCAATCAGGTTCGAACTCACAACGTACGGTACCCAGTCACCTAGCGGAGAAGACTGTACAGTCACGGTTGTATGCAGCATTAGATGCTTGCGCAAAAGCCTGGTCTACGACCTTTGATCTCATATTCCGTGACTAAACGTGAACATTCCCACATGACACATTCCATTTCTCAGGTGACAGGCTCCCTGTCGCGCGCACTACCCTTATCAAAGCTGGAGCAGAAGTGAAACGGAAGTGAGAGCGCGCCACTGTTTGGAGTGTGCTTTGACCTGTGATAACATGAGAATGCGCGAAAAGGTTTCAAGATCCCCGGGCCGTGTACTCTCATACTGGTGTGTCATGTATTACGGTAGTTTCGAGACACCCAAACACTCACATGCTGTCAACTTTCCAAATGGACGGTTGAAGCGGATCGACGGAAGTGGGCAGTTACAAATACTTTGGATTGATAGTATCCTCAGCTGGGAAAGAAAGTTGGGCATAGAAACGGCAACTGATATGAAAAAAATACGAAACAATGAAACCACTGAGAAGAGATCAAGAACAGTCAGCCTGAAAGACAGTCGAACTACAGTCCGGACTGTGCATGGTTGAACCATGGAGGCTCTTCCTACCTCCATGGTTGAACGATGTACCGCAAAGTGTTTGGCTGTGCATGGAAGCGAGCCGGAAATCTTTTAAATACCGGAAATCTTAGTTGTCATAGATTTGTCATTTGACGATCTGCAGATTGAATTTTTTCAGTAAACTTGCCAAATTTAATAGGTTTCCTTCAAAATATTTTACACGAATCTGTCTCAGCAAATGTTATGAATACTGATAGTTTTCTTTGATGATCCAGAGACAATGCTGTGCAGGGTACCAGTCAACTTGCACCTTTTCCAACCCTCCCAGAACCAAATCGCCCGATGCTAACTCGCCCTATACAATTTTTATGAGTACCTGGTACGTATAAAATCGTTTTATTTCTTAAAACAGCCTACAACAAATATTTCTAACATTGAGAACCACCGATCAGAGTTCGCGTTTACGCAAAAATCGTGCGTATTTACGCATTGAAATTGACTCTCTACGCATTTTTTTTCATTGTTATGCGTTGCTATACGCAAAGGATAACACCGAAAGCACTCCCCACGACTGAGCTTAGGCGACAACCAGACGAAATTTGTTGCAACACATTTCTGTCAATCACTCATTTTGTATGGAAAGTTTCTGATTCTCTGGGCGTTGTCTGAAAAATCGGCATCGTAGTTCATACGTTATCACGTTAGGCACGTTATCTTGTCAGCTGTGCCTATGAATTACGTTGCTAATTTTCAGGCGAGCGATAGTTTCTGAAACTTATGACACAAAGTGTGATTGACAGAAATGTTGCGACAAATTATATAAATGCCAACCGTGCACGATCATCGCGTCTCGCTGTTCCCAAATTTTGATCAAGCACATATGCAGCATGGCGTCTAAGCAGACAAATCTGTTTTCTTTCAACTTTGCTCTACGAGTCCCTGAAAAAATGATTCATCGGTAGAGCTCGTCGGAATCCCAATAAATTTTGAACACTGCAGAAGTGTCTGGATAAGCTGCCATAACTCTAACTTTTGGGTTACCCGATGTGTTTTGACGGTCGCATGTATACCCTTCGCCGTTACGTTTCAAGATTATTCAAGTTATTCGTTAAACTGTTTTCATTAAAATAATGTTACATCGTAAAATCCAAATATCACAGAGAAACATATAGGCAGAGTGGCAACACATGCATGCCTTTTGTTCCATGGTCGTCTCGGTAGACTATTGGCTTTTCATATTAAAATGAGCTTCAAAGGTGTTAAACTTTTTGGAGGCTTTGTTTGTGGTTGATAATTACACGAGATTATGCGAAAAATACGACGAGATGGCATCGTACTGCCAGTCGCATAGCAACCATAGTTACTTTGTGAGCTCTCAGGCCAGAAACACTGCTTCACGCCAATCAAAACATAACACGCCAGCAGTTTCATAAACATGTACTTCCTTGGCGCACGTGTAAAAGACGGTATGACTGACCGTAAACCATTGAGTAAAACCAACAGTATCGATAAAAGACTTTCAATTTGGTTCAAATACACTCATTATATATTCATAAAAATATGAGAGGAATTTTTAAAACGGTAAAAACTCATTTTCCTGAAGCTCCAAAACACTCCCGTTTTCGCCAGCACGTCAATTCTGCTCAGCACCACACGACAACAACAACACAAACTTTGCCGAACATACTTTCGCTTAACAATTGGCGAAAATCCGAAAATTACCGAAGGATTCATGGTCGGCACTCTTCGGAAAAGAGAGGCGAGAGCAACCTGAGGCGAGGCGAACATGGATGGGTTACGTAACCACTTCACGCCTTAAACAATATCCGTTGCCACTCTATCTATCTTTCTCTATGCCGAATATGTAGTGTAGACTAGTGTAGGTTTATTCAATGGCAGATTGTATTTTGCAGTCAGTTTTTTTCATCAATCGAGTGCGGAAGTGAAATTACGCACTCAAATCCAGCCAATACGCAATTTTAGCAGACTAATGCGTATGCCGTACGCGAGGAGAAAAAAAGTCACCGCGAACACTGACCGATGCGGGTTAGGACTTGAAATATGTGCCATCACGGAAAAGTTTTTATTTGCGAATTTCACGCTTTGCCAATCTCTTGAAAGAATAAATTTCGTTCGGTTTCTTTACGTAAAGGGAAAGTCACTGCAGTTACTGGCTTATGTCTTTAGGAACAGCAGGACCTTCTTTCACGTACGAGTTACTGGCCCGGCCTGAAAATAGCTAGCCTTGGGCCTGGCATCAGGTTTGCCTATATGGAATCTACAACTACATCTCAAAAAAACGGGCGAGTTAGTATCGGGAGAGTTGGAATCGGGCGAGTTGGTATCGGGCGAGTTGGAATCTGGCGAGTTGGTTCTGGGCGGGTTGGAAAAGGTGTGAGTTGACTGTAATTCTGCTGTTCATTGTCCAAAGATGAAAAGTTTATCCAGACAAAAAATAAATGACGATCATCTGCAGCGTTTTAAAAGTATAACTGTCTCTGAGAAAACAAAAGCAGGATCACCAGTCTCAGTTTCCTTACTTACTATAAATTTGCAGTTATATAATGAGACAAAATTTGTGCGAAACCAGACTGCCAAATGTTCTGACCAGTGGTTGTTTAAAGGAATTTTACACTGATGAACATGGCATAATGACTGCAGCTACAGAGGCACAACCTAGTACCTATGGATGACATGCATACTTTCAAAGTTACAGAGCTTTCAAAATATGAAAAACGGGGACAGATTTTCTGGCATCTAAAACTTGTGCAAACACATAATATTAATTACCACTTAATATATTAATTTATACAATCATCAACCACTGACTACAAACACAAATGGAGTTACGATTTGTGTCACAATATACTTGAAAATGTTATGTTGTGTAAGGGAAGAGGTCATTTTCAAATAGGCGGTACCGCCGGATACCTCCCGCGGTATACCTCTACTTCGCTTACCGCCAGGATTACCGCCGCTCAGAGACCGTGAATATTCATGAAGACTCATTACCGCGGACTGGAGGTGAAACATTAACACCTCTATTACACTAACGATCGCGGTAATACCACGGGCACAGCAGTAAATGGCCTGAACGGCTGTACTAAACCATAGACAGTAGAGGGGGGCCTCTACTGTCTATGACTAAACACAGGTTGCAGTATGAGAGAGAGAGAGAGAGAGAGAGAGAGAGAGAGAGAGAGAGAGAGAGAGAGAGAGAGAGAGAGAGAGGAGAGAGAGAGAGAGAGAGAGAGAGAGAGAGAGAGAGAGAGAGAGAGAGAGAGAGAGAGAGAGAAAGAGAGAGCGTACATCTTGGTCATATAAACAGAGTGAGTTGTAACTGTTGCATATGTTCACTTCCGAATTCCGCCTGTAAAATACTGCAAACTGAAGGCCAAAATACCTAGAAAAAAAGGTGCAAGTCAGAACACCCTATCACAAAACATTACTTCACGACTGTAATATTATATGTAAAGTTCAAGCACGGTCCCTCATAGAGAAACCGTGGTTCACGTTACGACACCCAAAATTTGCTCGATTTGTGCGAGATCGGGAAGTAAAACTCGGGTCGCACATCGGCAGAGTGGGACCATTCCGTGATAGGAAATAACGACATTGCCTTGGGGACAGTTTGTCGTCAAATTTTCATCCGCATTTGATAGCAGCATTAACGCCCCTGTACTTGATAAAGAAGGCAGTGAAAATACCAGCAAACTACCACCGACGTATTTCCGTGTAGTTTGAAAAAAACCTAACTTTCTGAATACGGGGTTGACATACGGCGTTCGTCGTGATGCTATGGCCTGGTGGAGCACAGCGGTAATAGACAGAGTGTACGCTATGCGATTTCCTCGACCAGTTACATCTCGATTATTAGATTGTGTTGTAATGGTCATTTGCGCCGACAAATTTTAGCAAATACGGATAGTTTTGAAATGATAATTCAACTCAAAAGATTCATCGACTGATAATTGGACACTTTCGAAATAAACTGAGCTCGCATATTTTGGCAGGTCTTGGCTGTGCTGATATAACGTCGAAAACACGTAAACATGGTCATACTTTGAGATGAAATTCACATAGGGTCTGGTCACTGAGTTAGAAGTAAAAATGAGAAGTAAAATCGTCTTTTCAAGGGCATAAAG
Organism: Ptychodera flava; assembly: GCF_041260155.1. Classification (NCBI taxonomy): domain Eukaryota; kingdom Metazoa; phylum Hemichordata; class Enteropneusta; family Ptychoderidae; genus Ptychodera; species Ptychodera flava. The sequence continues at coordinate 23,662,222 of NC_091944.1, read as the reverse complement.
AATGAATTCCTTTGATTAATTTCTTAATTTGTGCTTGGAGGTATGGTTTTCGTGTATCGTCTGCTGCAGTTTGCTTGATGTCTCGTGACCCGTCCCTGTGACCTCTGTGACTTTTATACTCGAGCGCAACTTGATCAGAAGATTTACACAATCTCGATCGCCAAACGTAAATTTAAATGAAATACGATTTGCTTGTGAAATGTTTTTGCCTTTCTATCACTTATTTAGCGCATATGCCTTTTCCAAGGCGATGTTCATACTTTCCGCAATATCGATGGACCGCGATGTGTCAGTCATTGAGTGAACAGCTAGCAGCACATTGAGCAAAAGGGTTCACCCTACGATCTACGTAAACAGCCTACCACTAACCAGACATGCAAACCGGCATGCGAAGTTGATATTTATATGCCCACAGACTTGGAGCAAGTCTACGATCACATGTTTATATTGATAAACTTCATGAACACGTTCAATAAATAAAACGTTCTGCTATAAAGCTCAGTTCAATAAAATATGCTGCTTATATAATTGTTTGAAGTCTGAAGCTTTGCATTCAAGATTACAGAATATGGTAGGTATTCTTTGAACTTTGAGCAAACAGAAAAATGGGTGTATGCACAGAATAAACTGGAAATATTTATGCGTTTATCAAACGACACCAACATTATGTCAAGAGTTGTTAGTATTGTAGCTTTTTACAGAGTGGTAGAGTAATTTGAATCCAGTTAGCGCGATCACCATGAAATAATCAAAAAATAAATATAAATTGACCGACATATTGACGTAGTTTACGGCTCTGCACGCATTGGTAACGATATAGCTTCTTTAGATAAAAATCGCTCTGCATTTTGATGATTTTGAATGAATGTATCTGTGGACTACTGCAAACTGTAAAGTAAAATTTCTCGGATCATTTCTGCACTGCTTGCCATAAAATGTCGACATTTGGCCAAGCGACGCAGCTCAGCAGTACGTATAGCCCACTGCACTCCATGGTTTAATTTTTAAATTGTTTTATTTATTTCGCACTCTTCGTTGGTGTTGCAAAATGGAATCGATACAGAAAATACAACTCTAGAACCTGTGGAAATACATTTGTCGGAAAACTAAACGATAAAAGGGCTTATTTTCAGGACACGCGTAATCATCGATAAAACCAACTTTTCAACTTGACAATGCAATTTACACTCATGATATACATGGAAGTGACACGAAAACAGCAAACTCTTTGAGGAACAATAGCCCTGTTCTCAGCTAATAGGGTAACGCCACAGCGACAAGGCAGACAACATGTGATCTTCTTGTCTTGATACACTAATTTCCCCTAAACGTTTAATTACATGTAATATTCCAGTTGCCATTGGACACGCTACTTGTTACGTTTATTGTTATGTTAAATGTTGGCAAAGTTAAACGAGAAATAGACCACTTTCATTTCATATAGCGTTCCCGTTCTCTGCAAGCATAACTATCTGTCTGAAGCACCATGTCTCAACTATCCTGGATATTCAAGTATGGTGGTCGCGCACACCGTTCAGAAGTGCAAGTTCTGCCGGCCCTTCTCAGGGCCCTGAACGTGTGGCGCGACCAGGTCAGCTTGGCTGGCTGTTTCGGAGTAGATATACTCCAATTCATGGCCATCCTTCTCAAGAGAAGTGTTCCAAGCGAGGTGGTGCTAGGCCTGGCGCTGGTCGTCCCCACATCGATGACAAGTTCCCGGACGCGATGTCAACAGCCTCCAACTACGTCCAGGAAAATGGCTTTCAGGCCCATCGTCGGTGTCGAGAAACCACCGGTAATTGTGGTGTAAGTCGTAGACAGATCCGCGAAGTGCTTTTACAGAGTGATCCAGCGTTCCGTAAAAACTCTGTCAGCATTTCAACTATCAGGCGATGGATGGTAGCCCCCCCACAAAGGTGTGAATGCGGCGTCACTGTATACTGGTGCCATAGATGCAAAATACCGACTGCCACCAACAACCGCCGGAAAGAAGATGTAAACGCTCACTACTATTTTTGTCAGGTGAAATACATCATGGAATTTTGTTCAAAATTCAAGGATTCAACGACAGTAATTTCCTGTGATAATATGAATAAGGTACGTAAAAGTTTTATGCAGCGTGTGCGGTGGGTATGTGCTGCTTTCAAACAACCCTGGACAAAGAACAATATGTTCATTTTCACTACAATAGCCGACACTGTTGCAAAGTAAAAGTCTTGCCATTCGTCACCAAGTTATAATTGCTTTCTATAATGAAATTGAAATGTGTTATAATAACATGCTATGCGAAATGGATAGGAACGTCAGAAAACACTGTATTGTTGAGATTGTATATGGCAATTTTATTGCGTTTTGTGAAGGCATCCATATATTGATAAGGTAGCCAAATATTGACGCCATCGTATGCATCTCGCTTTCTATCTTGCAATGTTATTTCACTTCTGCCGTAAATCTCAAGAATTTATTGGGCTCTAAATATTTTAGGTTCGGCACAGTCACAGTAAACTTGGAGATGGTCGGGTTATCAGAAATACAATATTTGTAGGTCATTGACATGACACGTGTTTCTTTCTTTTTTCTCTGCGTATGTGTCTCCCAGGTGAAAGTTGGTGTTCCAGCAGTTAGCAGGTATCATCAACAGGGCAGATTTTATCCCAATAATGATGCTCCCGATTTCGAGGACCATGACTTTCCGAATCCGGGCTACCTCATCACACCGGCTGGCTATATGGTGCTGACGCCACAGACTGACCAACCAAATTTCACCACCGACGATCTTGGACGTCGTCACATCGGTTTTCCGAAGAGTGGCCCTATTCGCGTCATTAACCGAGTCGAGTCATTTCGCCCAGTCAACGTAATCGCCCATGTAACAGATATATCGTTGATACATCATCAGTCACCCTCACCTATCGTTACCGCAGTGCTCGACGGCGGATCGGACTTTAACGTCAATTTTATAACCAACATGTTTTACTATGCGAGACTTTGGCGCAATCTTAGCCTGGACGCGCTCATTCTCACAAGCTTTTGTCCAGGCTACAGCGCCTACAACATGATTGAATGTGGCTGGGCAACTTTAGCAAAGAAACTAGCAGGAGTCATTCTAAGTGACAAGATGCCTGGCGAGTCACAGTCGCCATTTGCCCAGAGGAACACTTTGAACGCAGAAGAGAGACGCTCAAAGGAGGCTCAAGTCTTCAATGATGCCATGACAGCACTTAACTCCTACTGGAACAATGTGAAACACAACGGGTTCCCAGTGGTTTCGACCTCTGAGGAATGTGATGGCGAAGTTTATAGACTGTTTAACGATTATCAGAGAGTTCATCGCCTTGTGCAGCAAGCTGGGGCTAAAGAGATACGACAAACAGAAAATCGGGATATCTTCGAGGAATTACAATTTATGTTTCGGCACATTGACAAGCGGATCGGAACCGTTATACTCGCAAAGTGCAAAGACGATTTTTGTGAACACTGCACATCACATCCAATAGAAGCAACGGAAGCAATGGAGCTGATCCAGGGAGACGGTATCCCACCGCCGATACCCAGTCGAACACACGAGGGGCATTTTGCAACGTTTTTAGAAGCTGTCGAATTTCCCCGACCAACGGCTTACAACGAACATATGCCAAAGTACGGCGAGCTTAGACTAGGATGCTGTCAGCACTGCAAGTCATTCACTTTTACATCGGTCACAGAGGAAACTGGAGTTGTGCTTGTAGAGTCAATGCCTCAATAATCTTTGGGTCCAGCATTTCCTTGTCGACAAATTCGTTCTTCGACCAAAATCGACCGCCTGTTAAGTTGGACTTTATCATCGTTTCTTTAGAGAACACTACATCCATGAGCTTTAATGCCAGTTTTCGTCCGGAAAATATGAAGATTAAAGACAATGAACTCATTTAATATTCATCTCATCGCACATGTTTGTATGGACAAACGAAAAACGAGACGAGAGTGACGCATCCAGGGACGAACAAATACTCACCTGGTACCTGGTGTTTGACAAACTGTTAAACATCGTTAGTAGGAGTGAATGAATGAATGAATGAATGAAAGTTTGATTTCGGACATACACGGCGTTAATTAGAGCAGTTTGTGTGAGTCTCAATCCAAATCTGTGCAAAAGGTAAAGCGCGCAGAACGCGTACGCCACTCTGCATAGCGTTCTTCGCTACGAATGCAATCTTCTTTCGGCGATTTTACGTACCGGAGCGCCAAGGTAAAAGGCACGTCATTTCAGTTTTTGATTATAGGTATCCCCCAAATTGCAGAGGGAATATGGTCAGATGTAAAAGATGGACGATTTCACAGAGGGAGTGTACACGTCACGGATAAATGATCTAGCATTGATATGAGAGTACTCATAAATTGTTGTTCTTTATCGAGTAAAGTTCGGCGATTTCACGAACCTAGCATGCCCAGATACATGACATGTCATGTGATTGAAAGCGTGGAGAAATGAAGTAAATAAGCACGACATATATTGGTGATTTTACAGACTCAACATCAAGTCATATATCGTTATTTCTGACAGAAATATGTGGGACGTCAAAGTTGGATGCTGATATTTAAATAAATATGGTAAAATCACAATGTTTTTTCATGGGAAATGAAATGTTGCTCTTTTCGGAGAGTGGGACCCAGATATAATTATGCAAATCAAATACGTCACAGGGCCGAACTCGACGTCGTCATTGCTGAGAATCCCACGTTCAAAAATCGATCATCACATAGTCTCACGTTCTACGGACTGTGGGTCAACAAACAATTTGCCGGACCGTAATGGTTGCACTCTTTTTAGAACAATGTTTTTATTCAAGCAACGTCTAAATTGACCTTTCAACCCCAAGGGTCTTTTGATAACAAGTCAGATTTATGTAGCATCATTATTGAACGTGCGTGCGGGAGTGGTACGTTAGCCAAGTATAGCCAAGCTGACGGGACTTTTGTGGAGGGACCGTGCTTTCAACAAATCAAGTTAACTTTGCTAACAAGACTTGCTCCAAGTCTATGGGCATATAAATACCAAAAATGATAAACTGAAGGAATAAACTTAAGCAGACTGTAGCATTAGTGGTAGGTTGTTGCGTAGGATCGTGGGATGAACGCATTGGCTTGCTCGGCCAGCCAGTAACTGCTGTAAGTTGCTATGCCGAGAAAAGCCAAGCGACCGGAGGCAAGTGTAGTTGCTGACACACAGCTGTTCATAATCGTATATATATAAATGTTTTCGTTTGGCGATTTAAGAATCATAAAAAAATTCACTAGCAATCACACACCTACATGTAATTCACCGTGTTTATTGCCGCGTGATCAATTTTTAGTGGTTATAAACTTTTCAAAACAACGCATCCAACTTGGTGTCTAATTGCAATATCTAATTCGATGTTTGTTTATGAGTAGATTACTAGTAAGTCGATGTGCATTTTTATTGAATTAGGTATTGGCAATGGGAGAAAGCATTCAACATAGTTTTCATTATCAACATTCTGTACTAGAAATAGACATTCAACTGTAAAAAATAGAAAACATACTTACATTGCCACCAACATAAAAAATTGGTGTCCAACTTTTCAACATCAAAGATATCTTAGAAAAAGAAAATTTATAAAGATTAAAAATATCAACAAAATCCAGTGCATATGATACCGAGCTGTGTGATAAAAGGGACAATTTTCGTATTGAATGATAAACTTTCCCTCGTTGTCCAAGACTATAACAGCAGCTTCGGGGTAACTGTACATGTGTGATGTATTCACAACTGAGAAACAACAGACCTTGTAACATACTGGTCTATGATGACTTTGGAGTGAAACACAACTTATTAGCACAAACGCTGGTGAGACAGGTAACTCCCAGAATACAAATATGTCACTTGGGGCCAAATCTGATCGTAACGGGTATGGTACACTGGCCCAACCATTCCAGTCACCAGGTAACAAATACTAAGCAACGGTTCGAGATGAATATATTGCTATTGTCATTTTCTGTTTGTTTCTTTGACCTGATAATTGAGTAACTTTGAATCCTACTGACTATTGTTCCCAATTTGATGTCATATCATGATTATTGGGGAGAATGCATGCCACACATATTACAGAAAATTGCAAAATTTTGAAGGCCTGATAAAATATTGCATTTTACTACTATGACCACTCCTAAAAACTGATTGGATCTTTCCTTATCTTGCCCAAACGAAACATTTCAGGTACGCAGGTAAAATTCAGTGAAAATGCATTAGTTCTGTGAAGTTTGCTTTGCTTTTTCGGAAGTAGGCTAGATCTAGAAAAAAACCCCGATGGTTTCAGACATGCCTTTTTCAGTTTCTTCAAGCCCTATTTTAGGAAGCAATGTTTATTCAAATTCTTCTGGCCCTTCTTTATTCATATTTAAAAATATTTTTCCATCATTCACGCTTGTTCCTAAGATGGTGCTACAACTAGAAATAATTACTGTTATGGATGACTTGAAATTTTTCTGCCAAAAGCCTAAAAACTTTAGCAGAGCGGTTTCTGTTGAAACTGAGGAGACAGGAGAACGATTGGTTTACTTGGTTATGAAGTCGTATATCAAGGTAGAGTGACCGCGACACACGGATACAACTATGCCCGATGTGATGCTCGTAAGTGTGAATCTACACGTGTACGTGTTTGTGAAGCGGGCTCGAGTCCGGGATAGCGCTATTCATCCTTTCAAGGTTCATCCTGGTTCTTCATAAAAAAATCACCTTAAAGCCTGACATTATCATCCATAAATGCATGACGTGCCATAATATTTGACCTTAATTTATTAAGATGGCCATAATTTTCACAAAATTAACTTCTTAGGGCGTCTAAGTTTAGCCTACAAGTTGGCGCTGAAGTTGGGAGCTGAAACCCACTGGGTAATACCGAACGTCGAACCTATAAAAAGCGGCTTGGCCTTCAGCTAGCAGATTTCTGTCGTAACTGTACTGCTTTTCCCAGAAACGTTCTGAGCATCTGTGGTCTGTCCTGACATTGATATATTATGATTACTCAACAACTATTGGCCCAAAATGATCGTAAAAATGACCGAACCGTGACTAAGGCTGCGTTCACAAAAATGGTCAGGGAGGGTCGGGCATTCGAAAATTCTGGGACAATAGAGGGGGACTTGGAAGGTTTGCACTGCCTATAAGGGGGGACCTGAAAATATTTTGGTTCCCAAATAAGGAAAGAGAAAAGGAATTTAGACGGCAGGGTAAAATTGCGAAATATAAGTACAGAGTGAAAGTTGAAGAAAAACTGAAAACAAATAATATGGGATGGGTTGAAATCTATGATGGGTAAATAACAAAACACTCGCCTAAATTCATTCCCTCGTGATCTACTTGCCTTCCCGATGAATTAAACAAATTTTGTGCTCGTTTTGATGTAAGAGATTTCACCAATGAATGTGTAACATAGTGTCAGAGTCTGAAGCCTGATTGAGGTCTCCCAAAGCGATGTTGATGGGAGCTTTTTAAACTTAAACAGTAACAAAGCAGCAGCTCCCGACAAAATTACAGTAAGGGTTTTGAAAAATTGTGCCAGACAACTCGGTCCAATTTTCTCCTACATTTTCCAGATGTTATTTAATCTTCATGTTGTCCCCCGTACATGGAAGACATCCACAATTATCCCAGTTCCAAAGAAGCCCAACCCAAAGCAGCTGAATGACTATTGCCCTATTGCCTTAACATCAATTCTGTGTAAGTTTATGGAAGGTATTATGCGGAGGCATTTGCTTTGTAATGTGGCTGATAATTTAGATTAGTTTCTCAGTGATTTTCTTAGAGAAAGACCACAACGGGTATGTGTAAATGGTCACATGTCAGAGGGAATTGTACTGAATGTTGGTGCACGCTCCACAAGGTTGCGTGTTATCACCTACACAGATCACATGAGGTGCAATACTGCAAATATCTTGTTTGTTTAAATTTGCTAATGACATGGCTCTTATTGGGCTACTTAAAAAGGAAGATTCTCTTTCTGAATATTTCTATAATGTTGAATTTTTAAAGAACTGGTGCATAGATAGCTTTTTAGATATGAATATTAGTAAAACAAAAGAGCTTGTAATTGGTCATAAAGTTTGCTTGGATTTTTCTCCTGTCACAATCATGTTTCAAATACTTAGGTTGATCATTTCTACATGAAAAAACTCAGATTTGATGAAAATACTGACTACATAGCGAAAAAGTCCGTACAAAGATTATACTTCTCAGGAAACTCAAACCTTTCAATGTGAGTAAAATATCTTACAAACATGGTGTGGCAGATCCCTCATTGAGAGTGTTTTAACCTATAATATCATTTTGTGGTATGGTAATTTAACTGTCAGAAACAGAAATAACCTTTCTAGTATTGTGAGGATGGCTGAAAAATTATTGGCTTTCGTCAAAATTCCCTTGTAAACCTTTACCATCTGGCAGTGAAAAGGAAAGCGCACAACATTGTCAATGATTCTGATCACCTTCTTCAAGGTTACTTCCAGAAGCTCCCGTCAGGGAGACGTTTTCGGGTTGCTATGTGCAAAGAAAAACCTCTTCAAAAAGTCATTTCTTCCAACAGTAATTTCAATTTTAAACTCAAAGTGGATGTAGTTGTTTTAAACGTCCAGTTGGTCCTTTGTTGTTTCCGTCTGTGTTTCAATTTTTGTATCTATGTCGCTACCTTGTGTGTGTTTTTAAGCATTTCAATGTATAATAGGGTCCCTTTTTATAGAATGCTCTTGCCAGTTGTACTATTTTAATTCGTATATGATGAGCCTGAAGGCAAATTTCTACATTTATTGTGGATAATAAAGTAATTGATTGAATTGAATTGAATTCAAATTTCATAAACTTTCAAAGTTTTATGTAATATACCGATAAATAAAATATAATTTAGATTTTAAAAGGCTTTAGAAATTATTTTATTTCTATCTTGAATCTTGAACCTAAAAACTTCGATTTCAGAATCAGAACGTCATCAGTCGAACAGTAGGGTGCGCAATGAATTCCACTTGTTCTGTGATCACGTGTGTAGGCAATCCACAGTAGATTTGTGATGTCAACATTCAAATACCAGGGGTCAGTGCCAATATACGCCCTCTATAGTCAATACATAGAGATAAACACACCAGCGATCGAACGATCAAGACCGCGATGATCATATAAATGCCGGCTATCGACTGTCCATATTTTACCATCATTCGTATTGTTGGCGAGGGAATATAACTAATACATGTTGGAGGCCAGTGGCCCCGGGCTAAATCAGGAATTGTGTTCGTTAAAGCTTGCTGGGCAAAAACCGTTTATGTAGACAGTTTTTTTTTTCTGTTTTCATACCTGCATTGTACACATATTCAAATTATTATTTTAAATATTGTAATCATACTGTTAATATGGGTATTTGAAAAGGGCTTGTATTTTCGAATCTGCGTCTGAAGTATATATAGGATCTGAGGTCTGAGGTCTGAATCTGATGGGATCTGAAGATTTGAATTTGAGGATCTGGAAAGTCAACTCTACCCATTGCAACTGTAACAATACCAATGGTATTGGTACTCACAGTCATTGACACTGTACCAATGTATTCAATAACATCTACATTGCCAAGGCTCCAAATTTTCTGTTGTGGTTGTGATCAATTTGAATGTTACATTATGCAGCTGGTAGATAGTGTTAAGTTAGTTATCTGAACTTGTGTCAATTTAAAAAATGCTGTATGTTTTGGCAAACAAGATTAATTATACCTAAGTAATTTCAAACAACTTTGAAAGTTTATAATAACATTAAAGATGTGTATTAATTTAGAAAGATGCCACCAAATATCACTTTGCATTTCGAAGGGGCCTTATAATGTATGTATTCAAGTGTTCTGGTTCTTTCCAAACAATTGTAAAACAGATTTATTGCACAAAAACACAGGTATAACTAGCAGACAAAGGTCAAATTGACATGTACACATTGTCTATGTTGTAATTAAATTATAACACACGCCAGCAAGGGCAAGATCACGATTTGTTGCCCGCCCAAGGGATGTCCTTATTGATGATGCCCGAGCCGAAGGCGAGGGTATCATTAATGTTACCGTAATGAGCACCAACCCCAGGACAGGTAACAAATCGTGATCTTGCCAGTGCTAGCATGTGTTATTAATTTTATTGCACTGAACAAACAATTTTGTTTTCGAAACTTCGCTTAGAATGCAGACAATTATAGATCAAGACTCGCCACAGTGAAGAGTTCTATTTGTTGCTCAATTGCAATGCTACACGAAGTTGAAGGTCAACTTAGATTAAAATCCAAAAACGCAGTCAGTCATCTACTTCACGTCAAGCTAATAATCTCTTGTACCTTTTCAAAAGCCATTGCTTTACAGAAAATCCCACGCAAATGTATGCGATGGGATCACCTAAGTCGTGTTCTGTCACTTTTTGTCCTATATAACGTGAGTGAGGCTCAGCCAATGACAGTATCTGGATAATACCCTAGGTGTAATAATGGTTTACAAATGCCTAATGAATGAAGTGTGACAGCATTCTTATTGATGAGATAAATTGATTTGTTGACAGATTGCAGCTCTGGATGATGATGATGGTAATGACACACACTGATATGGTGATATTAATGACTTTGTGATGAGGGCTGAGTCTGGCAATGTAGTTGGACTTGACTTTACTGATCTCTTCATGACTGTAGTACCAGCTCATGCAGTACCAGCTGACACAGTACCAGCTGACAAAGTACCAGCCGATATATTACTAGCCGACAAAGTACCAGCTTGCAAACAGACTGTCATCAAGGTAACAGACCATTTCACATCATGTCTTTTATTCAACTTCCCAGGGGTATTGAAAAATGAAATTCTCACAAACGAGAATGATCAACAAGAACAAATATCTGGCTGTTTCTGGTTTTGAATGCTGTAAAGTATGCTATGATATTATTGCAGGATTCCAGTATTAATGTTTTGTTGTTCACTGAATTAACATTTCGTCAACTCATCATTGTAGATAAGAGCAAGGGGTTGCCCATATTCTCATCTCTTTTTTATCTGCCCTTCTTAATGCAAGTATAAATTTTTTTGTAAACAGCTCTAGCACAGCAGAAACCTGTACACTTAGTTTTTTTGTCTTTAAATGGAGGGTTATACTTCTGCTACTGTTTTTATGATACCCATACAACGGGACTCTTGTTATGCACAACATATGTCAACATCCCTGGTGCATATTCATAATTGTAAAATGGCTGCCTGATATACCCAACACTGGTGACAGCCACATAAGTAGCATCATATAACCAAAGGGATGCAATCAAAGTTTATTTGGCAAAGTCTTGAAATGATAGAAAGCTACAATTCTTGTGAACTGTAAACATGTATGAAATGCTGAATTTGCTTCACATTTGCATAACATTCATGGCCAATGCCTTTGAAGAAGTAGTGTTCATCAACAATAAAATCATATAGCCACAGACAGGACAACCCCCTCCCTTTAGTGCTTTGATCAAAAAATTGTTGGAACTTGGTTTATGAATTAAAACGTGTAGTTCAGCGTAATTATTTATTTATTTATTTGTTTATTTGTTTATTTATTTTATATGGTTACTTTTTTGTTGCTGTAGATTGAACCCTGCCCAAGACCAATAATCAATTTATGGATGCAGTAAACAAATTCCAGCTAGTCCCGCGAGAGCCTTACTATAGTGAACTCAGTCATCTCTGCAAACACTGATAATGATATAAATAAAGACTTCACAGAAACAGCATTATACATCAAACAGTTGAAAAAAGCTTAAGCTTATTCATAAAATAATTGGAAAAGAATGCCATATTATCTGATTGTTCTTGCTTTTGTCATTCAGCAATAATTATCATGACTTTCACAACCTGGCCGACTAAATTCTGTGATGTAGTAATGTCAGTATTTTTTTGTAATAAAAGTAATCAAAAACAAATGTCGTTGGTGTCAGTATTTTGATATCTGACGTATTGTATGCTCTGATATGATGAAGACTGTAAAAACTCTTTTTACATCATACTTTGTTTCATGTGTGTTTGTGTGTTTGTTGCCGGAGAGAGAGAAGGACAATTCAAAGTGACAGATGTTGTCACTGAAAAGACAACATTCAAATTCAAGTTTGTAAAAATAAATGTTACCTTTACGTGTGCCATCTGGGTTTCCTTTAGTGATTAGAAGCCATCTTGGACTCTCTGGACAGAAGGGTAGAATGCAAATTTGCATAACAGCAAAGACACCACCAAAGGCTACCAGTATGGGCCATGTGTCTTCAGTGTTGAAAATAAAGATTCCTAAAATCTACCAAAGAATATATGTTAGATTGTTCATGGTTGACAGAATTGATAGTGACAGTTATGGAAAAGTTTGTTTATGTGTATTATTTAGAGCACAGTAAATCCAGATACAAAACTTTCTTGACTAGAAATAACGTAAGAAAACTTAATATCAAAGTGACAACATTGTTTGGTATTGGATATTGATGTTACAGAAAAGGTGGTTGTTTCTGTTTATCTAGTTGTATCTATCTCATCAACATTATTTCCCATAACAGAAAAAATAGCACCTACCTGTGCAATAAGAATACCAATAGTAATGGCAAGTTGGTGGTTTATTCCGATGGCACCACGCATATTTTTGGGTGCAATCTCCGCCGAGAACACAGGTACCACAGTAATTGCTGCACCTGATATAGAAGAGAATGACAATTGCATCAAAGACAGAGAAATCTTCCTCCTGTTAAATTTAAGCATAATTGTCAACTGTCAAGTATTTTAGTCTCAGAAAACTTTTAACCTCTTCATAACCACCATGCTAATTGTTGTTAACTGATCAACTCTCAAATTTATCAACTTAAAGCCCCTGTAGCTGTAACTCTTGATATTTGTCGACCTGAAAAAGGCTTTCTATTTTCGCCGGTTTTCTTTAAATTCTACAGATTTAAAGGATATTGTCTTTTACCACTGAAAAATTTGACAAGTAAATTTAACCGTTATTCTGATTTCTCGCCATTTTTAAAAAAAATGTAATATTACAAAGAAAACATAGCATATGGTGTCCCAGTGGAAAATATTCAGCACTATGTATTTATTTTTGACTACTCTGTTGTTCCTGTGAAGATTCCAATGCATATATGCACTGCATACTGTGGTTTTGCTTATTCACATGAGGGCGCCATTTTATGTTTCGGCAAACATTTATTATTTATCTTGCTCAAAATTGCACATGTAGTCCCAGTGGACAGTTTATTCTACCTATATAAACACCCCTCAGTGAGTAAATTCTCATGAACTTGTTTCTGTTTGGAAGTAAAATCACAAAATAATTATGCTAAAAGATATAGCTATCGGACCTTTAAGGTAGTATGCGCCTCAAAAGGGAAAGAGGTAAAAATTTTTCTCAATTTTTCCTCAAGGAATATTCAAACCATTCTCTTTCAAAATGATGAATAAAAATTGGGGTCACCGCGCAACTTTCGGTACTAGAGAAACAAATTGCCAAAGATTTACCGATATTTGAAATTCAAAATGGCCGTCACGCGTTATCCCTTGTTAACTCTATGGAGAAAATAAAATGTTCAATTTTCGAAAAAACTAAGACAGTGAAAAGTTTTCTAACAGAAAGAGCTTTAAAATGAACCCCCTCAAGTGGTAGATCAGAAAAGAATTGTAAGATCAGAAATTGTACATCAGAATTATAGATCAGAAAAGAACTGTAAAAGTTCGGGAGTCTGAATATCGGTCCCCGAGGCGCATTCTACCTTAAATGTTTCCGACTTGCCATATAAAAATCTCAATTCCTGTTGTTAGGTGACTTACCTGCATAGAAACCAAGGATAACACGACCAGCTATCATCATTTCATAGCTACTGACTACTTCACTGAAACCCATCAATAAGGATGATAGAATGGAAAAGATACTGTTGATGAGTAAAAAGCCTTAATTTCCTGTAACGAAGTAAATGCATTCAGTGAGCAGAAAATAAATCTGACATAGTATCATAGATAAGGTACTGCATATCACACAAACCAAGTTTTTCAACAATGAAACATTGAACTTTTATCATTAATAATCAAGAATACAAAACAAGGGATTATTTGTATGGTTTTGAGAACAAAACAAACTACTGATCGTTTTTGCTAACTACATGACAAAAATTTGAATGTAGATTTCTTTCGACACAATCTTATTTTGTGAACTTTGATTCATCCCTAAAAACCATGAATTATGCACAAATAATTATTGATGCAAAAAACGGGAACGCAGTATCTTTGTTTGAAAATTGATCAAGCTAGATGTGGAAATGGCCGACGTTATTTTACTGTATTGACTCGGCACTGCATTCATAATTATTACAGTCGCGCACTTTTATACCAGGGGGGGGGGGAGGGTCGGTGTACATGCAATGGGGACACCATTACTGTGTAAACGTACGAGTAAGAAGTAACCATACCAAGGCACTTTTACAGTTCCATTTTTATTCTGAAATCTACTGGATTCATTTTCAAACACACAAGTTTTCTGCTGTGTATGTCTAAGAGCTGTTTTGTATTCTATTCATGTTTGTCCATTTCTAGAGCAACACACTTTCGGATACAACATGTTTTCATTCATGCTATGCCATGCTCAAAGTTAATTTTAAAAAGTGATTTCTCCTTGCATTGTTACTCTCAGAATTTATGTGAAGTTTGTGTGAATAATTAGGTATAGGTAGTGGGGGATTGACGTGGACCATGTCGGAGATGTTATTTCTACGGGTCCTAATCAGTCATTAGAGCTCAAAGGTAATCGAAAGCTTGGAATTCAATTGGGACAGGGATCTGTGGTATTGTATCCTTAAGCTTTCTGTTGCCTATCATCGATTATATCCCCAGAAACAATTTTCCTTGCATATTTGTTACAGGTAATTCAACACTGGTCGATCTTGTACAATGCCATGCAAAGGTGGTGGCTCTTTCTCTCTGGACATAAAACCAGAGACTGCCAACATGATGATGCCAGCTACTCATCAAATGACATCAAATTAAAAGTTAGTTTATGTACTGCATATCATAATAAAGGAAGCCAGCGTACAGTGTACATACCTGCCAAATCTGTCAGCCTTGAGAATTGAGAATAATATGTGTCCACTTCAACCGGATACCCCTATGAATAATGATATCATCTGTATGACGCACGCATATAAATGTAACTGATCTATGACTTCTTGTTTCATGTCAAGGCCGAGACTCGGACAGGGTGTATGATACGACACCGTTTGCCTCGGAGGAGAGGTTTTCAGAAATAAAGCCGAGAAAAAGGTCTGGCTTTATCTACGGTTTACATTATTATTCAAAATCACGAATGCCGTCGATGACAACTGTAAAGGTTATCGCCGACAGTTAAAGAATGTTTGTAACGTAGATTCCCCGCCACGCCGTGCGCCAGCAGGAACGAGTCCGACTATCCACGCTCGCGCTTTATTTCAACTTGATAATCAGCTGATACACTGAAACTGTCTGAAAACTGAAACCTTGTCTGTATTAGTTCCCACAGAATTTCGCTACGACATGTTGGATAAAAGAACGTCGAAGCCTGGAAGTTTTGCCTGCAACTTTTTTAGAAACTACATCGGTGCACGGCCGATAACGTACCGGTACCGTTCGTTATACACAACCATCTATTCCTCACTGTCACTCTAAGAATACGCATCTATTTATATAAACCGGCGGTAGACAAACCGGTTTCTTCAAAACGAAATTAGAAATTTAGCGACTTTAAATTTCACTCAAGAAAGCACTGTCGGTTAGATGGGAAATTGTCGAAGTACATGCTCGAGGTAAGATGACATCGCGCGATGGGTGTAAAACGTTGAAAAGGTTCATGTACAACATACAAGATCGAGACGCACATTGTAAACCTCGACGTAAGCTGATCACTTTATAAATATAAAAGTTACAAATACAAATTTCACCTCAATGCCGGGCGTCATTTACAATTTCTGTGAGAGAGTGGGAATGACGGCATTTATGATGACACGCCTGTACAACGAAATGAAGCCAAACGATAACAACTATACCTCCATTACACTGTACCTACCGTTTTCTCTCCTATACTTCTTTCATTTTGAGGGAAAATCTGTTAAATACGGTTGCTTCAACAGTTTCCCCCGTCATTGAAATTTACCAATGTACATGTAACTTTACTCAAAACGTCAATCCTTTATTGTACCATCGTTCACGCAAAATGAACGGCTTCTACTACGGTGTTTTGTCTATGAGACACGGCATGAGCACCCCGCAGTATTTTGATAAACAAACTGTAAGACGATCATACCACTAGCGATACCGCTGTTGACTAATCACTTGCCAATATAGGGACATTCCCAGCGGTTTCCCTATGTATATAGGGACTTCGGTGTTCCTACTTTTATTGCGCCAGCTATAAAAGAGGCAGGCAATTCACCGACGTCACTATGACGCGATTGTACCTCTGTCATGTGTGTATGTTTTGATATGGTCTCCGATGTAGACACCACATGCGAATCATGGGATATTTTACCTGTTAGACTTATTGCAATCGTGACATGACATTAACTGTCTGTCTCTGTCTGTCTGCCTGTAAGAGAGAATGGCAGCGATGTGAAGAAATATTTCAAGCGTTGCTCCTACAGCCGTAGATAACTGAACAATCACGACATAATGCTCTTGTCAGATTACAAGCTTCCAGAAAAAATAATACACACGAAAATGTGAATTTATCCTCTTGTCTAGTTCAATCTCCTTGAATTCTCCGTAAAGTCTGATGGCGCTCTCTCACTGGCAGGTCATGCCATATTCAAGTGCTTTCCACCACTGGTGGGACTTGAAACTGGAATACAAAGCCTTAAATATCATACACATAATACAAAATGAAAATGAGAATTAAACAATTCGTATCGTTATTGATTTAGGATGGATGACCATGTGCATTGTAACCGATTCCATATACTATATCCTCAATCCTCATGAATAAAATTCCCCCTAAGGTTCTGATGGTTGCTATCCCTCAATTTTCCTAGGCCCCCCGCCATAAAAATTAGGTCAGTCCGTTGTACCTGATTGGTGAGACTAAATTTCTGACTACATTTCACTTCCGTTTCAAATGTAATTTTGATATATATATATATATATATATATATATATATATATATATATATATATATATATATATATATATATATATATATATATATATATTCAATATGAATGTTACACAACCGAGTACTATTTCTGAATTAGTGATTCAGTAGCGTGGCAGAACCATAACGTAAACTGTAATATTACGTTCACCTTTTAATGTTGCGTACATGTATATGTATTACGGTACATAGCGAGAAAAGGGAGAAGTAACTTCGTCACGTGACTCAATGATGTAGCGACGTTGAGGTCCTTGAATATTATACGTACACGTAGCACGGTCATGGCAAGTCACTAAAAATAGAAGTTAGAGGGAAAAGAGTGAAGGACGAAATCAGACGAAGCGCCGGTGATGGTTCGGTAATCGTTGAGAACGCGCATGGATGACCCAAATAATTATGCAAAGTGTATCAAAATCTGTGGATTAGTAACGGTTATTGGACCCCACTAGCAGATTTCGGCCTTTTTTCATCGCATTTCTTTGACGACTCAGGATGCGTAAGGCCAGACAGACCCTGAACTCTCTCTTCTGTGTTGGCACTTCGTATTGAATGAAATCAACCTTGACACATGGGTGACACGTAATTTACGTATTGCGACCTTCGATAAAGGATATTTAAGGGCACGTAAACAGTTGATAGCGGAACGGAGGCTTATTGAAGTCGAATGACTGTGGTGAGATTCGTCAAAAACGACAGTACATATACTGAGGTGAATCATTCGGCAGCGGATAGGTAATACTCGACCATGAGACATGTCGAAGACAAAGCTATTTAAGCTGTTGAAACGCAAATCACGACAATGGAGCCCTCGATCAACGATTTGGGATCAAGACGCACGTTCTCCGATTATTTGCAAACAGTATATCACGAAAAGCTACACCAGATTAGTGGATGGCAAGGCAGTTACGCCTGACACGTGGATTTACGTCGGCGATGCGTGCTACAAGGTGCACCGAGATGTGATCTGCGAACACGGAGAATATTTCAAGGCCTTGTTTTCTTTCGAGGGCTACTGCGAAAGCGAGCCAAAGAAAATGGAGTTCTGCGGCTGTACCCCTACTTCCAATGCCTTAGCCACATTTTTGGACATTATCTACAAGAGGAATTTTTCGTGTTGCGAGAATGAGAGTTTGGAATTTCTCCTGGCCGCAGACTTCCTTCAGGTAACTAAGTCATTCAAGGATGCCTTTAGTAGGAGTGTTAATAAGGAAAACTGGGGAGCCATCTTGGAGATCGCAGTCACCTTCGAGTCGAAGAGACTAGAAGATGCTGTCTACAAGTTCGTGGAGACCAATCACACTCAAATCCAGAAAACCAAAACTTACAAGCAGCTAAAAGGGAGACACAAACAACTGCAACAGATCCTGCAGTCTTGCGGACACAGTAGGAACGATCATGGGGCTGAAAGCGTAATCAAGCATTACACAATGGAATTGTACAGAAATCAACAAATCAGTGCGGAAGCGATATGCTTCGTCTGCTAGAATTCACTTCCGATGAAATCACCAGCTCATTGCTGAACAAAGCCTGACTCATTATCTACCAGCTAACATGATTGTACCAATCAGGCTGCCTATCGAATCCTTTAACGGTAATGCGTCAGATTCGCGGGAAAATGCTCCTATTTATCGTTCTCCCTGATTGCCGTCCATATAGAACAGGATTATGCTCAAAACATTTCGAGGTCACATGAATATTGTTCATTAGAAAACTATATTGATTTTCTACATACAAACACATCGACAGGCAATTCTTGATATATGTTTCCCTTGGATAAAATAGTATATCATCATTTTATATGTTCTCCCTACGACAAAACTTCATCTTTGAAGCAACTACTGATTTCCAAGCCCAGCTTACAAGTGCAGTTCACATTGCTGAACCGATCCACGACTCAACACTTCTACGAAAAGAAGTTGTAAAATAATGAGAACTGTGCTGTAAAACCACCAACACCGTAAGGCCAAGCACGAAGGGCTAACAGTGTATGGTTTCTGTCATTGTACTCGATAGGTTTATTACTGTCATTTCGGTCACCCGGCTATATAGATGCAATAACCTTGACCGTTATAATTCACAAGTATAGAATTCAGGACAAGAACGTGAAACGTACATAAATTACATACATACATTACATACATACATACATACATACATACATACATACACACATACATACATACATACATACATACATACATACATACATTACATACATACATACATACATACATACATACATACATACATACATACATACATACATACATACATACATACATACATACATACATACATACATACATACATACATACATACATACATACATACATAAATGCGTCAACAGCTTCGCAGGTCTTTTAAAGGGAAAATTCATGCTGTTTTACTAACAATTAAAGTCATTAGCATCTGTACGCACAGTGGCAGTGAAATGCATACTCCCGAAGTTCAAGTGCAGGTCATCAGTCGACGTTGAAGTGTTAAGGCAACATGGAAAGGCACTGATATATCACAGGCACTAGCCGCCGGGCAGTGATTATTTATTACAGGAATCAAGTGGCAACAGTTGTCCTCGGTCCAAATACATTTAGCTTAGAATGACAGAAATCAATACAATGAAGGAGACATCAAAACTATTGTCAGTGTCGATCATCAGTAGATCCCTACACGTCCACGATAGAATTAGAATATAGTTGTTTTGGCATGCACAATTTACGAGGTCATACTGTCGTACCAACATAATAGTATTTGACCTTGCAGCCCTTCGCTTTGACGTACATCTTGTCTATTGGCATAAATATCCGCTGCATACCGACGCGAGGCAACAAACAGGAGACTTTAGAAAATGGGTATGAATATATAAGGTTTTTAAATAAATGAATAAAAATAAATAAATAAATAAATAAATATTTGAATCTATTCCTATGATATATAACTGTCATGGTTACACTATACTTGATAGCGTGAAAACTAATGAAAAAAGACATTTTCTACTCCACTCCTGAAAAATATGCTTTTGACCGTGACTGTGCAATTCAAATGACTGTGACGTTTACGAAAATCAAATGGCCCTCTGTTCTCAATGAGTAAGGACCCTATCGACCAAAGAGCCATTCTAAGAAGTGGATTTCCTCCTCTCACCTACCGTCCATAGATACACCAACAGTATAAGTTTTAAAACAATGTAAAAAACTCTCATGTATATTTAGGTGCGGCCACTGCAATTCTCCGTCCATATATAAATATTCACTGTGCTAAATTAAAGTATGAGATGTTTAAGCAATAAAGCACGTACCCAGCGATGGTATACCACGAGATTTTGACCAGTTCACGACATACATGCACGAGCGATAGCGAGTGCATATATGAAGTGAACTGGTCAAAATCGAGTGTATACAGTCGCTGGGTGTGATTTATTGCTATTATATCATAAAAGTGTATTGAAATTCTGGCGTGGAACGTCATACACGGATTTTTGCTCAAGCTGAGAGCTCGTACGTATGCAAGTCGTGGTATATCGCCAATATACCATGATGGTTCTTTTCGCGTCTCGACCAATCAGATCGCTGTATTTGCGTCATCAATATACTGGTATGATATAATTTGATATTTAACACTCGTTATGTTTGCGTCACACGTTGCTGTTACCATCGGCCTTGCAAGTTGCCCCTTGAGGCATTTGTAATGAAGAGTACAACGTCTTCAAGACTTGCTCGAAGTCTATGTGAGAATAAATATCAAAACAAACAACTGTCGGAGTGTAAATAACAAAACTATAAGTCGGAGCAACATACTCTGGCATGTAGATTGTGGGGTGAACGCGATGGCTTACAGTAACTGCTGCGCCCGAGAAAAGCAAAGCGACTGGGTCCAGTATAAATCTCTCCTTGTTTCTGATTCCTTTTAATATTTTTGTCATTTCTTTATCCTTCATATTTTATTTTCCTCGGCAGATCGATGAAGAACGCCAGAATAAAAACATTTCGTTTCTTTTAATTAAATACTACGTGTATATGCTATTTAATGATTGTGAACGAA
Organism: Ptychodera flava; assembly: GCF_041260155.1. Taxonomy (NCBI): domain Eukaryota; kingdom Metazoa; phylum Hemichordata; class Enteropneusta; family Ptychoderidae; genus Ptychodera; species Ptychodera flava. The sequence goes on along the minus strand of NC_091944.1, from coordinate 23,641,010 downwards.
ATTTGAATTTTGATGGGAAATCATGGCTGTTTATCACTGCTCTCCTGCCTAGAATCGATAACATGCCACCCTCTATATGTTTCCCCTCTCTTCTAGTGTATGTATTTTCCCCTCATGGAAATCTCCCCGCTCCTCCTGTCCCTGCAAAACAAAAACCTTTGACGCCTTCTATCAACGACCAGTCCATCTCTTTACTTCATATTTTCCACCCTTCGCGATCAGCAAACTTACTAATTAAGAACAGAATCAGAAATCTATATATGTCCGCCCTTTTTGCATCCTTGGAAGTTCCCCATGAAGCAATGAAATACTATTTCCTCCGCTCATGACGGCTAATTTGGAAAGATTGCCGTCCAACCGCCAAGAAATCGCATCGAACATTCATGACATTTATGGCGCGAACAATTTTTTGTTGCTCCTGAAGATGGTAGTACAACAAAAATCATTAATGATTGACCACATATACACCCGATAGAAGGCGTCTAGTGTAATGATATGTTGTCTGTGACGTTAGGTATATAATTCTGTAAAATAGTAATCAGAAAATAATCGCGGGGCAGTAAAGGCTCTTTGTGATTTTAAATTTTGTCTATCTGTACAACAAAGACAAAAAGCATCACACAAATATGACGGTTTTCTCTTGACAAAACTCGCGATTGGTAATTATGCACTACTAGTAATTATAAGTGTTCGGTGTTTTCTGAATTTCTGTTTGCGCCCCATTCTCATCAGCTTAATTGAGCTTTTAACAGAAATGGCCGCGGGTCTGACAAAAGTCTACAAATCAATCCAAGTTTGCTAAATCGGGTACAACACAGTATACACCGCGCTCACGGTTGCATTGACGCCGATCCCATCATCGGCCAGATCTTGTACTGCGCTTGCGTACAATCCCGTGGTGATTTCATTAATCCCTCTTAGCCAGTGAAAAAATGACGTGCAGTTCGGCCTGAATTCGCAAGATAAAATGCATTGGCAATTAAAAATACGACAAAGGCGGATGTATTTTTAAAAAAATAACTCGAACAACAGATCAGTACTTAGGACGTTACAAAGACCTACAACTTCATACCAAGATATGAATAAATATTTGATTAGACTGCAAGGAAACCAAGTTCAACTGACAACATGGGGACAACTTTGAGGTCAGGGACACCTTTGAGGTCTCCACAGATCTAGACGTACTGGGAATGTCTGTTTTCTGAACGGAAACATGCTTGCAGGGAAGCTATTGTGTATACTCGTGTACTGCTTCGTTAAAACGTATAAAGACATTATTTGGTAAGTTGCAGGAGAAAGTTAAGTATGTGAAACAAGTTGGTTTAACATTTAATGATAATAATGTAAAGCTTCCGGGGGACACACACTCTCCCTCATTTGTCCAGGCTCATTGGTACTTTGCTTTCGACGAGCGAATCGATGGAGCAGCTATATCTAGGTTGCCACGAAGGTTTGACATCGCTAAGAAGTGGCATGACTACCAGCTACGAGACTTGTAACGTCATACGCACCACGGACAAAATGCATGTACGTGTCTAGGGCATTTTACTGTAGCTTGTCGTCCGATTTCCCTGATCACACCTCCTAATGGGCTGGGAAGGAATGCCTCACACAGGTTGGGTAATTTATGAAATTCACCACTCCTGCGACAAATTTAATCCCAGTCCTTTGGGTTGTTGGATTTTATTAGTCTACTGCTTACATATTTTACAGACAAGATTCCAGTTTATCTTTGAGAAAGAATATCTGCCACAGCCAAGCAATTCGAAAGAAATCTTTATTTTTCATTTCAATGGACTCTCGGGTATGGCTTGCAATGATTCACATAAATACAGATAAATGGAGTATAAGAGTGACTGCCCTCACTCTTTTTCAGTGTCATAAACCTAGATAAGTTAAAAATTGATGGGTCGACGTAAGAATTGATTGGACGACGTGTTCGACACAGATTTTTTTCTGTAAATTTGATAGACATTAAATTAAAATAGAAAGCCAGTTGAAGGATAATTCTTTGTCAGTTACAGGGATAAATTGATTTGTCACATGAAATAAATAAGCAGCAACCCATGTCTTCGGCAGATATACGTTCCTTCCATGAAATCAACATGAACCGCAAGGTTGTACTTTGAAGGTGCAATCTAGTAGCCGTATTCAGGTTGCACCTCTTCAGCTGCGATGTTGAAAACTACGCAAATTGGCAAGGATCAATCCTTTGTGAAGAAAAGCGCCTTTGAAGCTAATGTGGCGATGGACGAGACATCATGTCTGACGGATCATCCTACAGACAGCCCCGCCTAACAGATTGAATACAAGTCTACTTTACCATCTGAGTGCGTTCTTTTACGATCGCTAATGTATCTCTCTAAACGTATTTTATGAGCCGGTTTCAAAAGGTAGAGAAGGAGTGTAAAATTTCCTTTGCTTGCCAAAACTAAATGTAGTCTTTGATCAAATGAATGTAAATCGTACTTTTCGACTAGACATTTGTTATTTCATGAATAGAGGCTATTGGAACAGACGAAGAACGTCAAGAATCCAATACACACAGACAGACAGACAGACAGACAGACAGACAGACAGACATACATACATACATACATACATACATACATACATACATACATACATACATACATACATACATACATACACATGCATGCATGCATGCATGCATGCATGCATGCATGCATACATACATACATACATACATATATATATATATATATATATATATATATATATATATATATATATATATATATATATATAGTATACAGATGTACCCGTGAGACGTGCTCGATGCCAAAAGCAGAACGTTATATATTTTAATATAAATTACTTCAAGTACAAAATAATAATATATGTTACTTATGTTTCATGCATCCTGTTATCTTCAGAAAGAACATGAAGCATTTATAGCTCTTCAATCTCATGTATATAGTTTTGAAGTACCATCCTAATTTTAGTTGGTGTTAAAATTTGATAAATAATACTTGTTTTGGTTGTGACATTTTGAAACCAACCCCGAGCATTTGTTTAACAGCGTAGATTTGTCAGCATTGATAATGTGTAGTTTTTTCTGATATACAAAGACCACATCGCTTGTTTACGTTAGAGTAACTTGATGCTTTGTCAAACTTGTGGTATTTATAAAGCTCTGCTTTTCGAATCGGGCACTGTAATTTTCCACGAGGACATCTACAAACTTCGATATTACGGACTCCAAATTTTAATTGTTGATTGACGTCTCGTGGTCCATTATTAGCATCGAGTTACATGTTACAAAGAATAGAGTTACTCCAACATTGGTAAGCGATATTATCTTGTTTATCAAAAAAGCTGCACATTTTAAATTTTAACTGTTATCTTGAATTAATTTTCTATTTTCTTGTATGTCATTTCATCTGTTACAACTAATTTTAGATGTTGGAATTAATTGCGTGTAGTCTCGAATTAATTATCATCGAAATAATTTTCCATTAACCATTTGATTAAACGTGCTGAGATAATTTTATGTGGTCTAGAATTAATTTTACTAGTACCTCGAATTCATTTTATATGGTGGCAGAATTAATTATGCATAATCGTAGAATTGGAAGGCTGATCCCGCAGTCCTTTGCGCACACTTCTTATTCAATATGGCGGCGGATACGAACACTTCCTCGCATAGAGAGAGAAAAGTGGGCTTTGCGTAAGTTCACAAGCGCAGCTGAGCTTTTTTTTTAATTGAAGATAAATTGTATATGAAGAGCCACATAGCAAATACGGTCTTCTCATGCGTCTATTGTTCTGCGCAATTTATTTATGTTTTCGCAGTTTGTTGGTTTGTTAGTTTGTTTGCTTGTTTATTTGTTTTTTCGTTTGTTTCGCCTTCTGCATATTGCCTAAGCCAACTGGGCTTGGGCCCGTGTTGTTTTTACTTGAGTTCAATTTTCTCTTTCTTCTTCCTTTTTTTTCTTGGCGTATTTATACTTTAGTGGTTGCCGCGCCGATGCAATAACAATTCGTGTAATTATGGAAATAAATGAACGGATGAAAAAATATGAATAGAGTGTCTTACCCACTTATAAGTAGACATACAGAGTGTGTCCTCAGTCCAACTTATTTTACTTCCCAATCTCACTTTGTTGCATTCGGTTCAGCAAAGCTTTACATTTCTTTCTTAAATGAACAAAAAATATTTAAATTAGATTACCGTCCAATTGTCCTTCTGGTCTGGTTCCCCGTCTCTCTGGACGAGTGAAAAACGATCATCTTACAGCTCGCAACAACTCGGTACACTTCGCTACGTTCGCTACACCCCTTCTCAAATTTTCACAAAATTGAACTTCTAGACCCGGTTACACTTCGCTATACGTTGTTACCTGAGCTACCACTTTCTAGTCTTTGTCTGACGAGTAAAAAATGACCATCTTACAGCTCGCTACAACTCGACACACATCGCTCCTTTCGCTACACTTTCTACTAAAGTTTTACAAAGAATTCTAACTAGTTAATTTTTCGAATGTCCGCTACACATTTAAAGGACGCAACCAGCGCTGAAGTCTTATCCCTACGAACAAAGTACTTATTTCATTCATCGCTACATCCATCAATTGAAGAATTTTAACAATAGCGAGAATAGTATATATTTACGCTAAAATCTATCAGAGATCATTATCTTCCAACAAACATAATGTGATTTATTCGCATGCGTGTTCAAACGTAATATTAGAGATGCCGTAGTATTTGACTTAAAAATAAAACAAATAATCGCAATGTTACATTCAAAACACTGTAGGCAAAAAAAGTCCAATGTTTTGAAAAACACTACGCATTTATTATGTTTCGCTGTAATTACTCATCCTTGGCCCGCCTTCGCTACACTCGCTACACTTCGATACGTAACGGGATATGAGTCTGCAAAAGTTTGAACCTCGAATCGTGCAATGTATAACAAGTACTCTTGTTAAAGCACACGGAAATGACCATGGTTTATAGTGTTGTGCCCTTGTAGAGTGTACTTTATATTTCACGTCACCAGAATGGGTAAATCTATCGAAATAAACTGACGGAAGATTACTCTCCTTCCTATCTCCATGGTTTCTATAAAAGGGTGTGGCTAACTCATTCCCAGAGCGAGGGGTTGCTTTTTCCGACCCTTGGTGTAAAACTGAAAAATAAATTCCGGCACCGCACGCTGAAATCTGACTGGGAAAGACTGACACTATAGAAATACTCGCTCCGATAAAATCAACGTTTTTACATCACCAATACCTCTAAAAGGATAGTAAAAAACGTAGGCCTTGGCAGTGTCTATAGTGTACAACCTTCACCACACCTACACCCCTAGCTAGCCAGCATTTGGGCTCATGAGTGTAGCCTTGACCATGACCAGCTTTTGTCGTTAAAAGGAAAAAAACGCGTTGGCCTTCTGTAAAGAAAATTACTGAAGGTGTGAAGTTTGGCAATACTTTCGGCATGCCATTGCAGTTTTTGCCAGTAAAAAGGCCCTTAAAAACAAAATTATATATTGCTAAAACGTCAAGATTAAATTTTCAGGTTGGTAGGAAACTCAACTAATGTCACAGTTTGACCTCTAACCCTTAGCCTAGTTAAATAATCGTCGATGACCCGAGCGGTGAATCTAGACCGGTGTTTAATGCAATCTACGTAGTAGGTAAAAAGTCAGAAAGTCAATTTGAAAGGTGCCACGTGACCATTAATCTACAAAAGGTCTATTCTGTGAACGTAGAATATGGAATAGAATTCTTGCGCCAAGCTCGTCTTTAAGATGCTTCTATAGTCAGTAAATTTGTTCTGCCTTGCGTTCTCAACGTTGAAACATTTACTTTTCCACGGTTCAGCTAACTCTTAGTATCAGTGATTTCTTTCATTACGCTGAGTTATTACCTGGACCTAGACAAAGCTTTCACAAACTCACACAAAAGCCCACACGCTGGGTGCGGTCATGTTTAGAATAAGGGCAGCTATTCAAGGGCAGGTTGGGTGTCCTGTCAATTCAATGTTTCGTACCGTTCGGTTGTTGCAATTGCAGCTCTCAGAATCTATAGTGACGGAACATTTCGGAGACATAAGGGTTTTTTTCTGGATAGTGTTCATGAGTATGTTATTCTTTCTTGCCAGCTTTCTTTCTATCTTTTTTTTTGCGAACGATAATGCAAAAATGGCTGGCTGTACAATATTGTGTTTTGATTGGACAATTTATGAAAACTGCAGAAAGAGGATTTGCATCTTGGACCGTCTCGTATTATTGCAGATAGAAGCATCAACATTTGATTCAATCATTCGTTGGAAGGGTTCTAGTATGTGATATAATCGATGGACTTTACTTTCATTGCTACTTTGACGATTGCGAGACTGACAAAAACTGCAAACTCTGACAAGAGTTGTTCCATTCCTTAAATCTGCATGTCACTCCAGAACTCTGGGTACTTAAACTGTGAACTTTTCGTACGCTCTTAATCAATATAACGCACAAACATCGTTGCAATTTTGTGAGCCTGTTTGGGACCTACGAACCAACCTGTGATCATCCCTACCGTACCGGCAATTTCATTCGTGTCTTTTTCACCATGCGGGTATTTTGCCAAATTGATGAACGACTCAATTGAGCTTGTACGGCGTTTCGAGTAGGTATTATATCATGTAAAGAGGCTACCAAAAATCACCCTCGTTCTATTCAGTTCTTTCTACTTGTTTGTCAAAATTTATCCCACCAGTTGTATAGCCTGCATCATTTGCTTGCGATTCATTTGAGTCGACATCTTCTTCAGCTTGCAAAATTCATGACAAATTTAACATACCGTGTAAATAGTTGTAGCACATTCATAACTATTTAAATCTGTATGAGTGGAATTCTCAATATTTTAGATAAAAGCACCATGTTACTGACAGGACGTAAGTTAAGCAGACCAAAATCTCATCAAACCAGTCGTCAAAAATCATAATCATTATCACAGTCTATATTTCTTATATTACGCACGACATATTTAAATATCTCAATGCACTTTACATTAAAAAGTGAAAAATAACAGCCCCCATTATTCAATAAAAGTAACAGATCTGTCGATTTTCCATACGGACACCAAGAGCGCAGCGATTAAACTAGAGGACGTTGCGGTCAAGGAACTTTGTTGAAAAAGGTTGATCGTCGGTAAAAGTGACTTCTTTTTTCAATGTGTACTGCTATAAAAGAAATGGGTCAAAGCTTTTTATGGTGGTCAACCATTCTCTTTCGTATGTAAATAAGAATGAATAACCAGCATCTCTTCTCTGCATCGGGTGTGGCCAGTAGTACCGGCAACTTTGTTAGTCAGTGGTGTTTACTCAGCCTTAAGGACACTGCACATGCTTCGTAGACCAAACGAAGTCGAGCGGACCTAACGATGTATAGGGGCTACTTTCTCCTGAATCGTTGACTTTGATGACGCGTACATACAGAGCATTGCGTTCGCTATAGGAAAAGTGCCTTCGAAATGTTCAACCCAACCCGTCGTCAAAAGAAGTTAATAGTGGTAAGTGGGATTAATGTAGGGCAGTAAACCAAAATGCAGGGCAGAAACGCCACCAGGAGGATAGAACAAGGTCGTATAGTCCTGATATGAGACAGAAATGATTGTGAAATGTATCTCGTTTTTTTAAAGATGGGCATTCTCCACGTCTTTCATTTACTGTCAGTCTACGTAAGTTACATTTGTAGAGAGAAAGCAAGTGATAGTTTTTTTAGTTCGAATATACTCGAATCGGGCTTCAATCAGCCATTGTCGTTTTCCACGCCGCCTGCATACCTCAGGTGAGATTTATGAAAGTATGTGACACGCGCAAGGTAAACTGTGCCTACATAGAGCGCAACGAAAGCTCTCTTTCACAAGTTGAAAATACTGTAGAGTTGAATTGAAACGGGAAGAGACGTCTATATTTTTATCTTGTTAGGAAACAGACAAGGTAGCATCGATCTGTGTCCACAAGCGCTGAAGTATACAAAATATGGCAAGATGTAAAATTAAGAAAACATTCCCCCGCGGCTATGCATATGTTCTCATCGTAACATACCCATATGATGCCTTAGTCTTTGACAGCGTGCCTCGACTCATGAACCAGAGAAGGATACTGTGTATAACACTCGTATGCGACGTCCGAAGGTTACATATTGACAACTTACTGTTATAATTGTTCAAATCTCTCAGCAAACTTGTTGTAGTTTATAATATGAGACTATACTAAAATTCGGCCCACTTTTAAGTAATGATCTAAAATATAACAGTTTTAGAATACGTCCCTCGCACAACGTATGTTAAGCAAAATAATGTGTCTCCGTAAATCCGCTCTATCCGCCGACCCTAGACATTTTTGTGCGCACTGTTAAAATGTCGTGAGTAAATTATTTAATTTTTACCGTATTTTATGGGTCTCAGCTAACAAGAGAATAAAAATGAAATCATTCCCCGACCTACACACCCTAATTTTCAGAGGCATGCCACCAAGAACACTTTTTTTTAGCCTTGGGAGTACTCTGGTCAAGGAGAATGTCTTTAAGAAACCTCGAATGCCGTTTACTGTGTTTTTGTTCTTTTTGTTGTCAATCGCCTTGAATTACTAGGCGTGTCGACGTACCCTTGTATTGATTTCAACGTCATGAACCTGCCTCCGGGAAAAGTATCTTTTTTGCAGAATTTGCGAAATAACCAAGAATGCGGATATCACGAAATATCCATTAGCTTAATGACTCGGATACAACTTAGGCGTGGCCTAGCCCTAACAATGTGGAAAAAAACGTATGTGGAATTTGATACTCAAAGTATGACCTGATCTTGTGACGAATCGTTAGAATTAAGGTACGATGAGCCGCAGTTTCAATACCGTATCTTGTTCTACTCCCTCAATGTTCGTGCTGAAATGCCCTGTGTTCAGCTCGAGGCTCCACGTGTATGATGTCCAATGCCATTGTTGTCGTTTTCTTTGTCTTTTTTATCGATGATATTTAATTGCAATATGTACGGATAAAGTCGTGCTTGAACGTTCAATAATTAGTTTTAATATACTATAGGAAAAGCTAATAAGGAGTGTCATTTTCATTCAACAATGCATAAAAATTATAAAACGTTAAGCCTATTTGACTTCTATGAAGGTGGTCACTGACGTCAAAGGGACTGTTCTATTGAGATTCAATTGCAAAGTCTCATGCAGTGTATGCAATTCTGTCTGTCCAGTTGGTTCTGATGGAATTATTATGATGGAATTATTATGATTGAATAATTTGTCGTTACTTAACGAATATATTACTGATGATCGCGAAAATTGTATTGATGCCATTTCAGGAAAGTGTATTTAAATCTGAGATAAGTTATTTTGACTTTTATGAAGGTACTTGATTTTATTTCTCCGTCGAGACAGTGTTTTCTAAGATGGTAGCTTGCAACAGATTCCCAAAAAAGTCCTGTCCTTCCAAATTTCATATTTTGTTAATGCTAACTTTACGTTTAATAGGCTTTATATATTTTTGTATCGCGAAAAAAGACATGGATATACTAGAATTGGTTCACACATGTGACAGGTTTAGAAATTAATGCCTGCATCAGTACCTTTATTTCATGACTGTGTACAATGTATACAGCTTAGACTGCCGACAGCTGCGTGTGTCGTGCTTGATCAGTGTCGTTACTTTCAAACGTTTCGTTCGTGCCCAGGTAGTGGATAATATTCAGTCTCTACATTCATGTTTCGAAACTTTGGTAACTAACAGCAGTGACGGCAGTTAATAAGGTATTTTCAGTCGGGTTCGAACTCACAACATACAGTAGCCAGTCACCTAGCGGAGAAGCAACAAGTAGAAGCGTTCGGTGAAATCCTGACTCATGACTGTACCCAAGAATACAGTAGAATAGAAAAAGAATGAGGAGTATATCCGATTGTAAATTCACTCTTGGAGCGACAGCTTTGGCGCAGGCCTGCAAATACTGCTCCGAAATATCACTCAAACCAAAAGCCCTGTAATAGAGGCTTTTACGGATATTTACTTAGAGTACATCCATTAATTAGCCCATGATTTTCTGGCCTTCCATATAGATACATAGTTGCCAGGCTAGGAGCTTTTGCATTATATGACTCCGACTCTGTGTGGGACAGAATTAAACGTCACAGAGGCGTCGCCATGGCAAAACACACCACTTCACCCAACGTAAGACATCTATCTCACGCCACGTTGAAATTATTATGATAATTGAAGAGCGGAGAGGAATGCGGGTATGTTTACAGCAAATCTGACCTTTCCAGCTTTATCTCACCCATTTGTGTCAGGTACCTGTATGTGTTCTGTTTGCAGTTACTACGGTTTTACTGTAGCTCTACCATAAAAGTATGTTCACCAAAAATTAGTTTCATGTTCTTTAATTTTCACAACTTAACCAGAACATCGAACAGAAAGCAAACAATATATATATATATATATATATATATTATATATATATATATATATATATATAATATATATAATATATATATATATATATATATATATATATATATCGAAATATATCGAAGTATACAGATGTCCTCGTGGCAAATTACAGTGTTCAATGCCAAAGGAGAGCGTTATATATATATATATATATATATATATATATATATTATATATATATATATATATATATATATATATATATATATTATATTATATATATTTATAGAACAGAAGTTGTGGAGGTCACTTGAGGAGCCGTGTCGTCCACGCATTAAATGCTTTCAATGAATAATCTTCATTTTAAGCGAGTGGAAGTGATTTCAACACGTTGAAAAGGAAACTGTCAGTCACGAGAATTGTAAAAAAATACCAAGTTGTATTCTTGTCGCCAGCAATATTCCATAATTTTATGAAGATCTTCAAACTCCAGTCGACAAAATTAAATAAAATAAACATTTGACCGCCCTTTCTGACACTGTACTAAACTGTTTTGATACATTTGTTCACATATCAAATGATTTGTGAATATCGTACAGAAAATTTCAGACATGCCGCATAATTCACAGAAAGTGCCTTTCGGGCATCACGAAAAAAGGTAAAAACAAAATGCGCTTCGCCAATCGACCGAAACTAAATTTCTGCCGTTGTATTTTAGCCCCTTGCATAACTTTACGATGTTTCATATAATAGGAGGAGAGGGACATTTTAAATCTTCACCACTTTTCTGAGCAAAGAGTCTAGAATCTAATACTTTGATGTATTCTTTACGTTCCCACAAAGCAGAGAATGTAGCAAGTGAACCCTTAATTAATATGACAATGCTCAGTATTTCAAAACAAAATTAGATATTTATCAGATGGATATCTGTAGCCGGTTTCTCCCAATTTTGTGCCGTTTATTAACTTGACACTGCCCAATGCTTTTCAGTAATTTCACAGTTTTATACTAATTACAAACTTCATTACATATATAAGTGAACCCTTTATTAACTTCACAACACTAAATGCTTTACAACACAGTCAGATATCAGTCGGATCAGTATCTGCAGCAGATTTCATCAAAGTTAGTGCATTTATTTATGAGTTATATGACTAATTACAAAACTTTATAAAATATTCTAATGAACCATTTATTAACTTGACACTGTCCAATGCTTTTCAGTACAATTACATATTTATGAGATCAATATCTGTACCAAGTTTCACCGAATTTGGTGCCGTAATTTCACAGATATATACCTAATTACAAAGTTCATTATATATGCAAATGAACCTTTAATTAACTGCACCCTACTAAATGCTTTACACCATAGGTAGATATCTGTCGGATCAGTATTTGCAGCAGATTTCATCAAATTTCGTGCAGTTATTTCGGAGTTATAATACTCATTACAAAACTTCATAAAATATGCAAAAAAGCTATTTATTTACTTGACACTGTCCAATGCTTCAATTAGATATATATCAGATCAATATTTGTTGCATGTATCATCAAATTTGGTGGAGGGATTTCAGAGTTATGTCACTAATAACAAAGTTCATTAAATATGCAAATGATCAGATAATTTACATGACACTCACAGTATCATCATAATGATCTGACATTGTCATCTGTGAAAAGTTTCATGAAATTTTGTGCAGTATTTCTTGAAATATGTCGACACTGTCTCCATTAGGGAAACCACTATATGAGAAAAAAAAAAAGATATGTCATAACTACATTAATATGCAAGCCACACCAACCAAAATCTTATCAGTTCTTGCACGTAGCATATGTTACCTATCTACCAAATCTGACTTGAATCTGTTCAGATGTTTTTGAGTTATCATGTAAACAGACAGGCAGACACAAACACACACACACACGGACAGACAGACAGACAGACATCGCTATGACATTAGCTCATGTGTGTGAACACGTGAGCTAATAAACGGTACACTCGGGTATTGTATTGTGGATATAAGACCTCTGGGGTGAAAATTAGCATGTGCTGAATCATACGTCAGGCTACTGTGCAGCCACGCCAACAGAGGTGAATAAATATACGCCCATAATTGTTCTTCCGTGAGAATGTTTGGGGCTCGTGTGAGACAAAGTATCTCTAACTCGTGTGAGAAATCTGATCCAAGGTCCTTTGGGGGTGTGAGATATTATTATTCTGACGTTCCTAGCAGTAGTACACAGGGAGTGTGAGAACACCGGTGAGATCGATTTGCTCTCACACATTGTCGCGCGAGTGATATGTTTTCGTTCGACGAATGCTTATCGGTCCTTTTCTGTTCTTTCGTCCGAGCCGCGCGTATTGTTTGAAAAATGGCATACTATAAAATTGAATAATGGCATACTATCAAAACCAGAGCTATTGAGTGGACTGACGACACACTACGCAGTGAATTGAATTGTGAATTCCACGTTGGTGACAAATATAGATAAAGATTGACAAAAGCACGATGCAATTTGGTTATTATGACTATTACATCGCCAAGTTATCAATCCTAAGTGCTGCCAGAGCAGTGAGAAGAAACTTTTCAATAGTATAACATGTTCCGTATGCATTATATGTGATTGGATGTGGACTATGTTTCTCGATATGGCGAATGATATTAATCAAGGAAAGCTGTTAATTACAACTTTATTTTCTATATTAAAGTACGATAACTGAAATTTTCTCAATTATTGAAGAGAAGTAAGGGAAAAAATTCCACATGCCAATGGGCTTGGACAGAATAATTCACACAAGTTGCGGAATTTCTGAAATTACTTAACTCTTGCGACACATTTTATCTCAGTCCATTAGAGTGTTGGAAAAAAAGAAAACGTATTTAGCGAAGCAATTTGCATCTAATGTTTCGTTTCAAGAGGCACTCAAGTAGGTCCTGGAGCCGTGACGGTTCACATAAATAAAGATAAAAAAAGTTTAAGAATGACTGGCTTCTTTCTATGTCGGTGTCATTAATCTAAATAAGTTGAGGATCTATCGGTCGACGAGTTCGACACAAATTTCTTCTATAAATTTGTTAGACATCAAATTAAGCTCGACATCAAATTAAAATAATACTTCTTGTCAATTACAGAGGTTAATTATAATGTAAGAAATATAAAAAGTAGCAGCCTTGTTCCCTCGGGAGATATTCATTCCTTTTCTGATATCAACACTAATCGCAAAATTCTACTATTGTGGTAGTAGCGAACCCCGAAGGTTGCACTAATTGGATTACCTTACTGTACTTACACCTAACGACGGCAAAGAAACACACACTTAGACGAAAAAAATGCACTTCTTCTGCCATGATGTTGTGAAGTTGGCAAAGTGGCAATACTCTCTCTTTTGTGAAGAAGGGTGTGGATTTGACGCTAATGTGGCGATGGAAGGGACATCATGGCTAATGGGTCATAATATGGGTAGCCCCTCCTAACAGATTGTATACGAGTCTACTTTACCATCTGAGTGCGTTCTTTTACGATAATTGCAAATGTATCTCTCTAAACATATTTTATGAGCCTGTTTCCAACGGAAGAGAAGGAGTGTATAAATTCCTTTGCTTGCTGAAATGACCTTTAGTCTTTAATTAAAATAAAGTAAATCGTACTTTTCGACTAGACATTTGTTACTTTATGAATGGAGGCTACTGACACAGACAAATATATATAAATGATAACACAAATTACTTCAATTACAAAGTAATAATATCTGCTACTTAAGTTTCATGCATCCTGCAATGTTCAGACAGAAGTGAAAGGACTCTTAGCTCTGCAATCTAATATGTTTGGGACGTACCATTCTATTTGTAGGTGATGTTAAAATTTGAAAAATCATATTTATTTTGGTGGCGATATTTAGAAACCAACTCAGAGCGTATGTTTGACAGGCTGGCGTAGATTTGTCAGATGAGCACTCAAGCTGATAACGTTGAGCTTGTCTTATATATATAGATTACATCGCATGCTTATGTTAGAGTTACTCGATTCTTTGTCAAACTGTTATTATTATTTATAACGCTCTGCTTTTCGCATCGAGCACTGTAATTTTCCACAATGGCATCGCATTCTTCTATATAACTTGCTCTTAATGTTAATGGTTGATTGATGTCTCGTGGTCAATAATTGACAAATCATCTAGTTATATTACAAAAAATCGAGTTATTCCAACATAAGCAAGCGATGTAATCTTTGCTGACAAATCTACATATCAAACAAACTCCCCGATCGCATTGATATGTTTCTCTGTAATTACATTTCCTTGCCATGCATTCGCTACACTCGCTACACTTCGATACACCTCGGGTCTTGAAGTGTATGGTTCATAGTGCATTGTACCCTTGTAGTGTGCAGTTTACATTTCCTACCAGAACGATGAGTAAACTTTCGAAACAAGCAGACGGAAGATTATCCTCCGTTCCTATTCCATGGTTTCTATAAAAGTGTGTGGCTAACTCGTTCCAAGGGCAGTGAGACGAGTTTCCTTTGTCTGCCCTTAGTGTAAAACTGAAAAACAATGCCGGCACCGCACGCTGAGATCTGACTAGGAAAGATTGACTGTTGGAATACTCGCTCTGATAAAATCAATATTTACTTCACTGATACCTCCAAAAAGGGTGGTACAAACCTAGGCCTTGCCACAGTGCCTATGGTGTACAATCGTCACCACACCTGTACACTTCCGCGATAGCCAGCAGTTGGCATAAATGAATGTACACTTGACCGTGACCAGGTTTTGTCGATTAAAAGGAAAAAAGGACGTTGACCTCCTCTAAAGAAATTTAATGAAGGCGTGACGTTTCGCAATACTTTTGGCATGTCACGGCAGTTTTTACTGGTAAACAGGCCACGAAATCTCAAAATATATACACAGAGATATGGAAGTTTGTTCGACCACTTTTTGAACACACATCAAATGGAAGCAACATTCCCAAGTCCAATGCGACTTTGTGATTAGGGCATGTGAGTGAGTCGTTACGTCTTAAACCGAGTCTCATGAAAACTGCAGAAAGTGGATTTGCATCAGGGACCGACTCATGTTATCGCTGATAGAAGCAATAACATTTTAGTCAATCATTCGTTGGAAGGGTTCTAGTGTTTGATTTAATCGATGGACTTTACTTTCATTCGTATCTTGATGACTCTGAGACTGAGAAAATCTGCAAACTCTGACAAGACCGGAGTTGTTCCATTCCATAAACCTGTATGTCACTCCATAACTCCGAGTACTTAAACTATGAACTTTCGTACACCTTTTGTTAATGTGACGCTCAACAAATAATGTTACAATTTGGGGACCTACGAACCAATCTACGATCATCCCTACCGTACCGGCAATTTCATTTTTGTCTTTTTCACTATGCGAATAACTGGCCAACTTGATGAAACACTTAACTCAGCTTGTACATCGTTTTCAGTAGATATTGCATCAAGTACAGAGGCTATTAAAAGGCATCCTCGGTCAATTCGGTTCTTTTACTTGTTTATCAAAATTTATCCCACCATAAATAGTCTACATCATTTTTTTGCGATTCACGTGAGTCGAAATCTTCTTCAGCTTGCAAAAATCCAAGACAGACATGGTACACTGTGTAAATAATTGTTCCCCTTCTTTTAAACCTGCATTTGTAGCACATTTATAACGGTATAAAACTGTATGAGTTGAATTCTTAATATTTAGATAAATGCACCATATTACTGACGGACGCGACGTAAGTTAAACATACCAACATGTAACCAAACTACTTGTCTAAAATCTTCCAAGTTTCCGAACGGCCACGAAGACGTTACGGTCAAGGAACATCGTCGAAAAGGCTAAACGATAAGAGCGACTTCTTTGTTCAGTGTCTATTGCTATAAAAATGGGTCAAAGCTTTTTCTATGGTGGTCAACAATCCTCTTTCGTATGCAAATAAGGATGAATAGCCAACATCTCTTCTCTGCATCGGGTATGGCCATTAGTACCGGCATCTTTGTTAGTCAGTGGTGTCTACTCAGCCTTGAGGACACTGCACATGCTACGTAGACCAAACGAAGTCGAGCGGACCAAACGACGTATAGAGGCTACATTCTCCTCAATCCTTTACTTTGACGCGCGTATACAGAACATTTGCGTTCGCATATTTTCATCTAGTTACGAAACATACAAGTTATCTGTCTCCCCAAGCGCTGAAGTATACATAGTATTATAAGATGCAATTCCCATGTGGCTATGCACGTATGTTCTCGTCGTAACATACTCATGACGCTTTAGTTTTTGACAGCGTGCCTCGATTCATTGACAAGAAACACAGTGGTTAGGGTAACTGACTTACTATCGGAGAACTGCGAGTTCGAGGCCTGGTACATGTAGGTCCAGAGTAACTTTCAGTATTGGACTCGATGTCGGAGGATGGTGAGTCTGAGACTCAGGCACGGTGTTGTGGCGTCAAGCAAGGCACTTTAATCCTCATTGCTCCTTTTGGTAGTGGGTTATGGGTACCTAATTGTAATTTGGCCTTCGCCTGTTGGATGATAGGCAGAATTAAGAAAAAAATCTAGCCATGATTTTTCGCGCAAAGGTTTGTTGTTTTTCTTTTACGTGACGTCTCCAGCCTTTGTTAATTGGTAAATCAGATCCAGTTTATGGTTGATATCCAGCAGAATTTGTTTAAATACACATATTATATTAGAGCAATGATAAAGCTAGGAATGAGTAAGCTTTACATTAAGCTCAGACAACCTATAAACATGCAGTTAAGGTCACGTAAGTGTTTGTGCACTGATTTGTCCGATCATTTGAATAAGAAATGGCGTTGTTGAGGAGGTGAAGTGGCTCAATGGGTACATAGTTGGAGTGTAGTAAACTCAATGGGTACATAGTCGGAGTGTAGTAAACTCAGTGGGTACATAGTTGGAGTGTAGTATTTTTAGCGCTCTCTGAAAATACAAAATTATGTATCACACAGGCTAGTGTGTAACCAGCAGGGTGAATCAATAAACGCCCATAATCGTTTAAATTTAACATCATGGGAATATTTTGGCCGCTTCTTACGAACGATCTTCAACATCGATTGCCCAACTTCAATGTTACTACATGTATATTTTCAGCATGACTGTCTTCTTCCAGTGTAGTGACTAATATTGCGGGCAGTTAGCAAATTTTTCCGTGTAGAGAAGTAGTTTTCCTGTTGGGAGTGGGTTTAAACGACTAATGAGAGGGCAAGGGGAGCTTTTCCAATCATTTAGGGACATATTCTTTAAATTATTTTATAATAGTATTATGTGTATGTGCTTCGCTTCACCTGATGCAACATTGTTTGGATTGTAGCTGTCTATTCTTTTAACTGTTTGAAGTAAATTGGGGCCAAATATGTACATGTTAGTATTTGCATCTTTTGTTAGATTATACTGACAATAACTTATTAAATGTTTTTTAAGGGTTAACGGCACTGAGCTCAAATCATGTAATTTCTAATGTACACAAATATTACTTAATATTTATAAAGATTCCAATAGATTTAATTACGTTTTAACATGTAACTGTCGAATAAAAGACACACTCTATCAATAGTTAAAATCGGTTAAGGACAAAGTCTGGAAAATATGACAACTATGATTAGTTCATCTTTTTATCATCTAGGAGCGGACTTTTTTCTTCATATTGAGATATTTTGACAGAATGATACATAGTGTCGGAGACAACGACAAGTTAATTGCCGTCAGAAATATGCAAATAAAATAACGGTTGCTCTGAAACAAACAAACAAACAAACAAACAAACGAAGGAGCTCATTTCTCGTAGAATACAAAATGCGTTTTTGTGCATTCTCATCACATTTTATCAATCCACCTTTTATTTGAAGACTAATTTTCTTCCCATACAAAAAGAGCCCGCATCAACCACCTTGTCTCTTTGAATAGGCGCATTGTGTCAAAGATATATAATTGGATAATTCGTGTCATAATTGAACGTATTGTTGTCAGGGACACCATTTTTTACGCCCAAACCACAACTAACAGCGACAAAACGCACAAGAAGAGAAATATTCTGTTCTCCTGACAGTCTTAATTTTGAATAAGATCAATGATAGCCTCGATAAATACACTTTGTACAAGAAGACAGAGCTATTTAGTAGGTGTCAATACAGCTGCAGTCATTTCGAAAGGGATCACCCATTGTAAATGACCGCTCAATACTGACAATTTGTGAATGAATGGGTGCTCAATGTACAATTCTTTGCCAGCCGTCATATACCTGTCTGTGTAAAGCGTCTTCTCTGCGCTCGACAAAGAGAAGGCACATTGCCAACTTCTTACAGATAGCATAGGCAGACTTTTTCTTGAGTTTATCTTTGAAAAACAAAACAATTTGAGAGCAATTTTTCGTTTCGAGGGACACTAGTGTACGCTTGCAATGATTCACATAAATACATAGAGTTTATGAATGAATGGCTTCACTCTTTGTCAGTGACATGAACCTAAATAAGTTAAGGATTGAAAGGGTCGACGCGTTTGACACAGATAAATTCCATTCTTTAAATTTGATAGACATCAAATTACATGTAAAAGATACTTCTTTGTTATATGTTGCGGTAAATTATATTTTTAAATACAACAAAAGGTAGTAACCTTGGTCCCACGGCAGACATACATTCCTTTCGTGATATCAACAAAAACTGCAAGGTTGTTCCGTGGAGGAGGTAGCGGACCCCCGCCTCCATGATTGTACTGTTGTCGGGTTTGCCTTGCTATATTTACACCTAACGACGGAAAAGAAATCACACGGAGATAAACATTGCACTTGTTCTGCCTCGATGTTGAAAACTATGCAAAGTGGCAAAGATCTGGTTTCGAAACTGACGTTGCGATGGAAGCTTCACGGTTTGACGGACCATCCTATGAACAGCCCCGCCTAATATTGTGTATATACAAGCATGCCTGCTCTGCTATCTGAGTGCGCCTTTTTTACATGTATCTCTCTGCATAAAAGCCTCCTCTGAGTGTATCTCGAAAGGAAGCGTATACATTTCTTTGCGTGCCAAAAAGACAAAAGACATTTATCTGAATCTTACTAGGAATCGAAATAAATTTTGGCCGTGGAATTAGAACAGTGCCATCTCGGCAAATCTATACAATAATAGAAAGTGCCTTTAAAGTTCAATCATGAAAACAACTAATTTCCACTCATGCACTGCGGTGTATCGTGGAATTATATTGTCAAATGATTTATGGGTAACCATACGAACTCTGAGATCAGGGCAAATCATCATAGCTGTAGTTTAGCCGACCTTGAGAACGTTATTTACATGTGGGAGCGTGGTACAGTCGATGTTGTTGACGGAAGCGTTGCAATTGTCACATAAATTGCAGTATGCTAGTAGTTCTGGATAGCATTCTCGGCCTGGATTATTTCTGGGACATGGCATATTAAAGTATTCTCTGTCCATGAAGTTTTGACGGCTGTGTTGAACTTGTAGACGATTTCCATTAAATCTGCGAGTACTGCAAGCAATGGAAGTGCAAGTGTAAGCTATGACAATGAAGACACGGAAGAAATGACAATTAAAAGTAATATCGCAAAGACAGACATCGCAAACAATGAAATGGCCGACGAATTTTTCAGTATTAAAGCTTAGTGTTTTGTTTTAATGTCTTTGGTGTGGTGACTTGTTAAGATTTCAAGCATCACACATAGGCAGACTTTAGTAAACATTCAATATGCGTAATCTGTCATCAACAAACCTTTAATTCACTTGTTTTACCCAAATACAGCTTAACAAGTGTAATATTTTTAAAAACTTTCAAAATTAGATTGTGAAAATATAATTGATATAAAGAACAAATAAACAGGAAAGCTGTCAAAATACTCAGCTATTGTCTCTTTCAGAGAGACTTGGTGTAACCTCTCTCTGTTTCTCCGTTTTACTTTGAAATATTGCAGTTACTGGAATTGTTCCACCTTTATTCAATATTGTTTGTTTCTCCGAGTAGTTAGCTTAATTATTAAAAAGAAGAGCCCTGGAACATGACAGAAATACGATATGTTATATTCAATCGTGAGGAATAAATATGGATTGCATGGAAACCTGAATCAATAGCTATACATTACTGAAGCCAGGAACGCTCATTACATATACAAATTATGCATAAATATGCAATATCGGGCTGATCTGACACTCAAAGCTTACTCAAATGAAAATGTTAGGGTCATGGTATAATATCATGATAAAAACTCAAAAAGTGGTTTTTTAGCCCAAAGTGCCCTTTTCTCGTTTCGTTAACAGAGACTGAGAATATGTCTGAAGATTGTCGGCTGCATGAAACTTAAAGTCTCGATGACATGCCCCGCACAACATTCTGTAAAACCGTTTTTGTCACATTCTGAATTATATCGATGTGAAATGTGGAAAATTAGCGAAACTTTCTGCTTCTGCAGGACGCCTGCATCCACCTTTCTAGGCTGGGCCTGTTGAGCCTCTGAATCCAGCTGAGGTATTTGCATACTGTTGATAAGGGACGAATGACATCATCCGTCCTAATTGATATGCATGATGTGTAAATCATCAAACGTAGCATTTTTTCTGAATTCCGATTCCCAAATAAGCTAAGGCTGCGTTCACAAATAACGATTGGGGAGGTGGAGGAATCGCGACTATAATCTTATTTTTTCAGATCCCCTCAATACCTTAAAACAATTTCTAATGCTCCCCTACTATATGATCAATTTTTTTCAAGTCCCCCCTCAACTATCACAAGCTTGCATAGGATGTAAAGGATGTGCTCGCAGGAAAAGTAAACACGTATCGTGCCGTTCCGCTTCCAGATGTGCAACACTACCTGTTATTGGTAGTCTGTAGAGTCGTGTTCCTAAGGCAAGTTCTTAATTAATTCGTGTTTAAATACATCAATGAACTTTTTGGATTTATCGGTGTGAGCAACTTGATTTAATCCAAATCAGGCCAGTCAGCTCCTGCGGAAAAGCACACAAAATGAATGCTGATCACCATATTGTATCGTTGCTCAGTTACGATGCAGCTTGGATGATTTTTCATCACACATCTGTTAATGCTGGGCAAAATTGTCACTTCGGAAGACACATAAATTCGTAAAAGTTGAAACAGCTCTTACAAATTGCGGCCAAATTTAATGAGTAGCTATACGAATCAATTTTACTGATGATCCCCGTCGGAGAGCGGGTGTTGTCAGTACCACAGTCCCTCTAGAGGTACCGTGCCCAACGTCTATTATACTTCAGCCGATATATCTCATTCACACCTCTATCTATTACCGTCGTGTCAATCGTTCAAGCAAGGCAAGCTTTGAAAGTGAAAACACCATCGATTGTAGCCTACTCAATGCGACGTGAAGGATGTTACACAGTTTAGTTCAACAGAACGCTGATATTACGAATAGAGAAACAACGGCCGACGTCAAAACGTTAAGTTGAAGGGAGGTAGTTTCATAAGATACCGGGTAGGTTATCGGGCTGGTTGATAATATATCGGCAAAATTAACAGATATCGGGCCCGGTACTCAAAACCCTAAGAGTAGAACACTTACTAGTTTTTCGTCTCAGGAACGAAATACAGATGCAGTTGACAAGTGAGATGCCAATGGTACTTTCAACTAATCACACAATTTAGTTGAAATCGTGCAAGCTTAGCCGTATGAGGCGCCACATGTAAAAAGAATCATTTTTACACAATCACGCTTATATAAGAGATAGAACAGATGGAAAATGTATACAGACAGGAATACATATACATACATGCATACAATACATGCATACATACATACATAAATAGTCATTTCCTGTATTCAATCAACCGTTTATTTTCTTATTTTTGTCATTCCGGTTAGTCCCGCATCTTGTTTTCTTTTACCTTATATAACGCTAATATATTTTTCATCAAATAAATTTCATTGCAGATCCAGGGGTCAAAGATGCGTATTAAGAGGAGCTCCGTTTCACGTCCAAGGATTGTATTCCTGATGGGATTTACAATGTTTACCAGTTGCATGACACTTATGTTGATGTCATATGTCACTCTTCCAATGACAAAATATTATTCAGTATCGCGGATGGATGTCTACAATGTATTATCACTATCCGAAGATGAAACCGTAAATACACGGACATTTGTTGAAAATGGGTTGAATTTCCAAAAATTTTATATTTCAGATATAAATTCAACAAATTATTTTCCCAATGGTTCCCACTTCGGCACGCTCTCAGAAATGAAATCACGAAAGACGGAACATGATAGAGTAAAAAAAACATCGATGCATCTCCAACTGTTCATAAATGACACCGCTAAATTGATTTCAAACGATAGAAGTAATAAATTGATACCAGTCAATGAAATCTTAACGTTGAATAAGACTGGAAAAGGATTGCCAATCAATGAAACAATAAAATTAGTGTCAGTCAATAAGGCTGCAAATCCGATTTCACTTAATGAAACAAGTAAACTAGAAGCAGTCAAAAAGACTGGAAAGACAGTGCCAGTCAATGAAACAATAGCATTAGTAAATGAGACTGCCAATTCACGATCAGTCAATGAAAAGAAAACATTTGTACAAGCCAAGGTGACTAATGAGCAGTCAATATCTCCAATGTCTATATTCAACTCAATTAAAACGAAATGGAAATTCAACGCTAAGGAGGCAAAAAAGTTGAGGTAAGTATTACGCTTTCGCCATATACTCCTTATTGTTATTTACCTTAAGCAGTACTAAGTTCGAATTAGTTTAGGAAACATCTTAATGCATTTGATCGCCATAGAGAACCAAATTTGCAACATGAAACATATAATTACAGCAACTGTAGAAGTACATATACATCGCAAGGTCACTTGTTTATTTAATAAATAGTTTACCCTTAAAACTTGTGAGAATTCGTACGTCAAATTCACTTCAGTTCAAAAGGAAGGACTGTTTAACTCAAGACATAAACAGAGCAATTGATGATCATATTTATTTAGGATTACCACTTGACAAATGTTTGATAAACTTTCAGTATATTTACATATATTGGCGTATATGGAACACAATATTCATTGCATACGTAACGTATATCTTTGTATATGGAACATCGATATCAACGCATATCAACACGTTGATATGCGTAGCGTATATCTATGCAGATCATGAGTATACGTAATGCAGATCTTTGCTCACCATGTGTACACTGTAGTTTTGCATTTATTAGTTTACGTACGTGTATACTTAACGTATTTGACACATGTACAGAATCAGTATATGTGTATACATTGTTGTCTATCAAGCACTTTGCCCAGTGTACGATCGCCCATTTTTCTTCAGAGCTAATAGAGGGATCATACTATAACGGTCTATAAATATTGAGCGTGTGATTCAAAACTATAACATATAAAATGAGCTGGAAATCATTACGGGTCAAAATATTGACAAGAGTATTTTTTAAAGTGGGGTTAACCAGAAGGCAAGAAACATCACTAGAATTCAAAACACAGAAGCCAAACCAAAAACTTCGGAACACCATGAATTGGCAGAGTTTTTCTGACCCTACGCTGGAAGAAGTTTTTACCTAGGTTTAGCTACATTGAATAGAAAGTATACGTCCAATCGCCAACATGGTAATAGAAAACGATTGTAAGTACTGATTGTTTTGCAGGCCTATCATTAATTCCGATTAATTGATAGACGCCCCTTTATTTAAGCCAATTCTTTGACAGATATCTAGAGCATTAGATTAGCTAATGCAAGTTTTGCAGCATTCGTCATTAAAACTTTGGTATATTTACAGGGTCATTCTGGAAAAAGACTGTAAAACGAAAGAAATGTTCACTGTCACGCAGAAGAACGTTGAACTAAATGGCACAATAAAGTTTGATGCTGATAGGAGGTCACAGCTAAGTGTAACACAGGAAGTGTACAAAAGATTTCCCGAGGTATGTATCTATGTAATATTGTCTTTATTCGTTCGAATGTATTTTTTCATCGTCACGGATAAATACTACATTGATCACCACATGTGTAATTATTATATCCATATCATATGCATCATGTCCAATCGCAGGACATTTAAACTCTAGCTGTTCGACAACATTGCACGGACACGTGGTTTATCACCTTTCCCCTCCATAAATAATTTATACAATGGGCACATTTTACAATTGCTTATTATCAGGAAATGCCTTTCAAGAAAAGTTCATTCAAGAAATGCAGTTTGGTTGGAAATAGTGGTATTCTGCTTGGAAGTCAATGTGGAAAATCAATAGACTCGTCGGATTTTGTTATCAGGTCAGTCTCTGCATACTTTTTTTTTTCACAGGGACGCAGATTATTTGACTCGTAGACGTAATTATGCTGTACTTTTTGTATCTTACAGTAAATTTGAAAATAGCTTGGAATTACAACGTGCTTGGGTGATAAGACAAACGTTTGTGGCGATACAAAATGACACCACCTGCATTCATTACAAACGTTTTGCAAAATTTTGCAACAATTTAACCCAATACGACGTTCACTGTGCCACAGACAACTTCGCAGGTTTTGCCGCGCTTCCATTGAGAAACTCACCTGTACACTGATCGCCTGAACATTCTTATATTGTTTTATCACACTTCGCGGCTATGAAATTTTCACAGAACGCTAAAGATAGGTTTTTTCTTGATGTGTACCGCTCGATTCAACGATTGCAATTTCCTACACTGAACGTGTTCTGTAAGTGAAAACTATGGACTTCGTATTGGGTTAAATTGTTGCAAAATCTATCAGAGGAAAAGCTTTGTAATAAATGCATTTCGCGTCATATTATTAATCGGCAGAGACATTTTTTTCTAATCACCTAAGTATATTGTAATTTAAAGCTATCTGTTATAATATCTTGATTTTATTTTTCAGATTCAACTTGGCAAGGTTGCGGAATTATTCAAAGGATACTGGCACAAAAACAAATCTTATTACGTGTAATCCTTCAATCTTAACAGCAAAGTAAGTATAAACAACTCAATTATAGTGATGAAAATGTTTGGTTTTGGTCACGGAGAATAGGCAAATTTTTCATGTCTCCACAAGCGTTCACTTGACTTTCTCAAATAATTTTTTTTGGTATCGGACAAATTAATTCAAAATAGCCAATCAGTTTTGTTGTCGTTTGTAATGGATAGTTGGCCTGCCAGACGCAAAGAGCCTTTATGCAGTGCTGGTAAGCATGAAGAGCAATACAAGACTGGCATGGTACATATTAAAGCATAAAGGGATGTTTTCGCTGAAACGTACTACTTTAACACTTTGTTTTGTAAAGAAAATTTTCTATGTGACTGTTGTGTCCCATAGGTTTAGCCGCTTCAAATTTACTTGTGAGCAAAGACGTAAACAGAAAGTAGGTCAATTGGAATGCAGTTATTTCTTTCAGAAAAATATTCGAGATAATGAATTTTATCATTCAAGTGTATATATTGATGGTACAAATACAACGATATAATTGGTCGATATATGAAAAGAGCTGTGGTGTATTCATGATATAGCATTAAAGGCACACGCGCGAGCTCTCGGCAAGAGCAAAAGTCTTTTTTTGACGTTTCATACAAGAATTTTAATAAGTGTTATGCTTTATTGGCAATAAATCACGCCCATCGAAAGTATACCGCTCGGTTTGGACGAGTTCACTTCATATATGCACTCGCTATCGTTCGAACCTACTGTCGTAAACTGGTCAAAATCTCATGGTATACCGTCGCTGGGTGTGCTTAATTGTTTAAAATAATTAATTTGCTTATTTAGTTGTAAACCGTGGGTTACCTTAATGACAGTTCATTTAGAGTCTACCGAGGCAGTACCGTGCATCAAGTTACTTTGCAATGCTTATGCTTCCACTATATTTCTCAGGGTCTGCATTTTGCATAAATACTTATCATCACTAAGGATCTCAGTGCTGTAGGGTTATTCATAATCATATCTTTATTAATAACAGGCCCGTACTACAACTGCACGGATTCGCCATGAAAACTCATCATCATTTAGGATACGAGTGCAGTAGGGTACTTTTTAAGTATACAATAATGACAGATATATTTTATTTTATAAACAGTATTGGTTATCATAAATTTATTAATTTTTACACTCTTGCTGTGATTAATAACTCCCTATGACCCTGCCAGTACGTCGCTCATTTGTCAGACAGAAAACTATGGACGTTGTCAACACGCGGCCGATTTCTTCATTGATTTTAGCATGGTTCGGGGTTGGGTTTTGGGATAGATAAGGAATGACCAAACAGCGAGGTTGTTTATTATGGCATTTTACTGTATTCTCTAAGTAGAAATCATGTTCCAGATGACGGTGATAGCAGTTTACTTTGGTGGAAGGCCTGCAGCCGGCCCGACCAGACCGCGCCTGAGGCATCGCTTGACATCGTTACTTTGAAGAGCTGCACGTCTCGCTCGCAATCTAAACTGTAGACTCCCTGAAACTATTCACAGTTAACCTGACTCTCTAAAACTATTCACAGTAAATGTGGACGTCCTTCAATTCTTAAAGTACAGTTTTAGGATAAAGCTTATCGCTGAAATGCTCCATTAATATCTTATCATACATTGGAGTATGGTGATTGGATTCCCGTATATGGGGGTTTCTTAATTATTTCCTTCCGTAAATGCATGGTATTTTAACTCAATTCGAGGAAGATTATTATTACAGTGTAACGATAAATATTTTTAATAATAGTAACCGAATCTTTGCTGTCATACTCTAAATTGTGTCAATAAAAAGCAATAATTAAAATATATTTGACCTCTCGATAAAAATGAAATTTTTTGTAATGTTCGTTCTTAGAGAAATTGATGACGACAAAGAGCTATCGGGATAGGTTCATCAGTAAAAACACATTAGATGTGTTCCATTTCTAATTACTAATTTATACAGGGATAATATTGTCTTAGGATTGCCACCTTATCTAAAGCCGGAAACCTGAAATATTCTCAAAGGCTGTTAAGCGTCTGCTTGGAATAGCTTAGTGACGAACCAGTGCGATGATATTTTTCTCTGGGCTTTCACATTTTACATAATACATTTACGTGATATAAGCAATACATTCATGTTCCTAATAAGGAAAAATACAAGAACACATTTTGGTAATACAGTTATTCCAGTGTTGAGGAGACTGGATCTGCAGCAAACTTTACAAACTACGTGAAACAAGAGTATGGTAATACAACAGTCTACTCGGCCGCCTTCTCCTACCGTCGATATGCAGAACCAGCATTTAGAGCCCAGGACGCCCTTGAAGACGCAAACATCAAATCATATTACACCCATGCCAATTACATCACATTGGTGAAACGGTTTTTCAACAGAAGAAAGAAAATTAAGGAAGCAAGAATATCATCAGGTGAGATTAGACAACGTAAAAAGAAACTATGTGCTCGCCATATTTCTGTCTCTCTCAAAAAAGTCGAATTCTTAGTTTCCATCTCTAAATTATTTGAAATTTACAGCATAGCCTTTCAAACACAGCGCGTCATGCACAGTTTCGTTTTTTGATTTTTTTTTCGTGCAGGACAAAAATAGTTAAAAAAAATTACACTATACATTACGGTAGAATACTCCTCAAGAACGGATTTTCGGGGTGTAATTACATTTTGTATATACTTTTCTGGTCCATCAGTTGTCGGGGTCCATGCATTTCAATCGCGTGAAAGGAAGAAAAAATTCACTGTCTTTGTATTTCAAAAATCGAAATTCCGACAGAGTTCAGGCAGGCAGGAATGGTGGCCATTTTGAATTTCACATATCAGTAACTGTTAGTCTGAATGTTTCTCTACAACCCAAAGTTGCACGATTTGAAGGATTTATTTCGGAGCTGTTCAAGAGAAGAACTTGTATTGGTTATACTTGAGGTAACAAAAATAACACAATGATGCCAAGCATACTGTAGGGTTTGGAGTATCATAGGGAGGGGCAAGACAGCTGGTGGAAGAAGACCCTAATTAAGGCATTGATACGTTTAAGTAGGTTTACATAATAGATTTTCACAACGAAAGTGTATGTATTTTTCAATTAATACTGTTTTTATATACGCAAGGACAAAGTCTTTCGGCCAATCTTTGGCATGTTACTATCTTACAAACCCAATAACATTCAATATTAACCTGATTTTTTTTCTTTTGCACAATGTATTTCAGGATTGCTTCTTTTAGCTGGTGCATTTAGTTTTTGCCAAGAGATACATCTCTATGGATACTGGCCATTCTCAACTGATCCGCAAGAAAAGCCATTGAACCACCATTACTATGACAAGTACGCATGGATGAGCAAAAAACACGACATGCCAGTGGAATTCCAGATGCTTATAGATTGGCATAACAAAGGCATACTACGGCTGCATGTAGGAAAATGCCAGTAGTAAATGTTCACGACTATTGGTGCCAAACGACGATCAGCTGTTTCTCGCATCTGTTCCCTCAAAACTTATATAAAAGAAATAAAGGCTATTTCACTCATCTTAACTACCTTTGTTGGTGATATACGATATAGTGATTCGATCAATGAGGTTTCATGATAACGTGGAAACATGGCGAGACACTATTCATTGAACTTGGTCCCCGGTAAGACCGGTGTTATGTCCGTGATTCGTCTAAATGGTGTTTGGAACCGACCGTGAGATTTCTCCATCAGTTGCTCTGTTGTTTTGTATACCCTCCGTTTATTTGTGTGATAGTCATCTTCGTCCTCGAAGAGGAGAAGACAGATTTGTTATTAAGAGAGTTAGTCACTGTTGACTGACTCTATAGTGTGTGGTGTCATAATTGAAATGACCTAGCATCAACCAGAGTTCTGGACGCTATGATATTTGGTTTTAGGGCATGTATTTAGCGTAGTTAGTGCTCGTTACGTTAACAGTAACAGGGTCAAAGCACTATAGATTCACCGATGTCTCGCCATGTTTCTCGTTATCATGAAACCTCGTTGATCGAATCACTATATCATATATCACCAAGAAAGATAGGAAAGATGTGTAAAATAGCCTTTATTTCTTTAATATTCAAAAAGATGATGCACTTTTTTCAAGTTCAGAAGAAATATGACTAATTTTACGAGAAATATAACGTGTATTTATCATTCATTGATATATGTATTATTAGAGCCTAGAGTATATGGATGCTTTGAATATGAATCACCTATTGGACTGAAAATATTAATATATTGAGGGAATTTTTATAAATGTAAGGTGTGCTGTAGAAAACTATAGAGTAGGCTATTTATCATAATCGTTTAAATACAGTACGTCTATATTAAATGAGCTCGATGATGATAAATGGCGTCATGTATGTATGTATGTATGTATGTATGTATGTATGTATGTATGTATGTATGTATGTATGTATGTATGTATGTATGTATGTATGTATGTATGTATGTATGTATGTATGTATGTATGTATGTATGTATGTATGTATGTATGTATGTATGTATGTAATATGTATGTATCTATGTATGTATGTATGTATGTATGTATGTATGTATGTATGTATGTATGTATGTATGTATGTATGTATGCATGTATGTATGTGTGTGTATGTATGTATTTATATATGTGTGTATGTATGTGTGTTTCTGTATGTGTATTAGTGTGTGCGTGATATTTAGTATCAAAGTTACATTTAGCTTTTTACGAAAAACGATGAGGTTTTGTTTCAAAAAGAAGATCGTCTGCAATTGTGATATGACCCTTACTTATGTGAAATGACATTGGTTGTATTGCATAGTTGAAATCATTAGTGTTATCAACTGATGCTCGTGTATATTATCATTGTCTCACAATTTTTTAAATTCTGGAAACCAACATCTGTGATATTATGCCTGTGGAACTGTCACACAGGATTTGTAAATAAAAAATGAAGGGGCCATTTACATCATTTGTCGTACACTCTTGACTTACACTGCAACATCCATTGGCAGTGACATTTCGAAATTGACAGTACATTGACATTGAATGCGGAGATGACAAGCATGAACAATTTGCTTAACGTATTCAAGTTGTAAGATGTGAGTGCTAATCATTCAAATATTCCGCAGAAATTTGAATTTACAGAGAAATAATATTAAACATCATTGTGCCATTATTTATTTTTGATGGATTTATTGATGTATTGATTCATTTATTTTCCCGCCTCAACCGAATAAATATTCTGATCATTACATCATTCCTTCCTGTAATTGTAAGAAATCACTGAAATTTTTGTCGATTCGTTTACCATGTTCGTTCGTATCTTTATCCTCGACTACTTTTTTGCTCGAACCATATGTAAAATATCGATGAACAAAAGAGTGACAATGACAAATGCATCAATGACCGTATGTTGACCCTCCATTAAGAGGGTGAAACGCAACAAAGCGAAAAAGATGCAAAAATCAACAAATTCATCTTCGACTACTAAAAAGAGAGAGAACTCTGGTTGTACATTTCCTATGCTTGAATAGAATCAATTTTTTGCAAGTCAAGATATTATGCGGCGTGCTTTCAGTGACTAGGTGATTTACTGAAAGTTTTGGTTCGCAAAAATACATTATCCGTTGAATACTCTAAAGGTGTCGATAGAAGGCTTGTGGAAAAATTAAGTTTAGATATTTGCTAATGGACGTTTTGCTATTATATGCTAAAAGCTCCATCACTCATTTCGGCGTCCTTACAGATGTGCATGAAAATGCCTAGTACTTTTAATTAAGTAGTCTTCTTTAGTATTATACGTCATGACGTCTTCAGACTGAGTTCTCAGACCTGGCGTATTCCACGCAAAATGTGCTATGTAGGAAAGAAGAGGTATACGGTATCTGGCCATCCCTTCTGAAGGCGTCAGCCAAAACACTACGTGAACTTTCGCTTTGGAATTTTTGAACGAGCGATTTGACAAGCGCGCCCTCAATCTACTGACATGAAAAGACAAGACGTTACACTAGTAATACGACACAGTTGTTGGATATGACAATTTCAATGTACTCGAATGTAAGACTCACAAGCCTCTACACACCATCATGATACGGGGGGTCGAAAATGGGTGGTTATACCAAGGATATTAGACTTGGTTGAAGTCTGTGATTTGTGAATGTTTGAGTGGAGTGAACGCAATGATTTGTATTTTTCTTTCATGTGAACGTGCGCGAGAGTGGAGTGGACGCGATGAGTCGGGTGAACGCTATACAGGGGAGTTTCACCCGGAATCACAGACTTGGCTTTCCTGCAGGGTTTGCGTTGCTATAAATTATTCCATGAGATGACGTTTTTATTTACTTATATACTATTCATAAGATGTCGAGTGCGATCACTCCCAGAAAAGTCAGCACGACCTCTCAGTGTTGTGTCACCGAAAACGCGTGAAAATATCTATGTTGTATGTGGGGCCCATGTTGCAAAATGCGATAATCGTCGCCGGCTATTCAAGGATGGAAAAAAGACACTGTCCTGTGAAGAAATAGAGTTTGCCGTCAGTACACATGGCACAAGTCTCGACCCCTTTTTGCACACTCATGTGAGTTGCAGATCATGCAGCATTCGGCATCGACTCTGCTGAAAAGCCTCAAGCAGTTCCGACTACAGTGATCTATATGATCAACCATCTGGTCCAAGGAAGAAGTTGTCAAACGGCTTGTTACGTACGAAAATCAGTGCCCAGCAAAGGGTCCTATTCGACGCCACTAACACTAAATTCACGCGTTCTCCTTATTGGCCAGAATAATGGCTGGAACCGTCAATCATTTTGTATTTTCTTGACGTCACTGTGTACACAGTCCATCTGGCCGCCGGTACTTTGCAAGTAGTCGAAGTCGATGAATCTAACTCACTATACATGCATTCATACATGCATACATACATACGTACGTACGTACGTACGTACGTACACAATACATACATACATACATACATACATACATATTTATTATGAACACATTACATTTTTATGAGTGCCGGTTGAAATATTACGGCAAGTTTGTAACTTTGTTTCTCACTTTTACGATGACGGTATTGTTTTTCTACTCTCATCATCATAGGGAATTCTGACCGGGGTGTCCTCATGTGTTACTTAAAACTATCGCCGTTGACGACGGCGAAAGTTCTGTTCGCATTTACAGTCGTCACCTTCTTACTGCCGTTACGCACGTCTTGAAGGTTGTGTTGATTCTCGTTAATGTGAATTGCGACAGGAGTGTTGGTTTTAAATCCAATTGTTGATAAATGGTTGTTGAACCTAAGGCACAATTCTGTTTTAGTTTCTCCCTATACGCGTTTTTTGTATCTCTTCTGCAAGTAATGAGATAAGCAAGGTATTGGGATTGACAGGCAATGTTATGTTTCACATTTTTACATTCGATTTTACTATTTATTATAATTCTGCCTAGCGGACTTAAGTCGAAAGTGGGCAAACCCGAGAATACCCCTCAGTATCCCTCATCTATCATCACGAACGCAATAACAAACCATCATTACAACAATACAAAAAAGTGGCGGGAAAACATGCCATGGCTATGCAAAACCCGAGTCACCTATCTTTCCTCATCACTGAAAACGAAAAGCAGGATCATCGGATCCGACACACCAACCAATCAAATCACTTGAATTAACAACCAATCACACAGAGCCTTGATGTGATAACCGACCGATCACAACACACTCCTATAACAATAGACTTCCTATCTATCTACCATAAACTGAACAATAGTTTAAAAAGGGAAAGGATCTACACTGCGACTGATGAGAAACCACACTCGCAAGCGTCAAAGGGCCACTCTATCAACATTGTAACACCAAAGGCCCGGCTGCGTCTCGCCATAAGCTTTCCGACACAAACAAAACATTGCCGTACACACTAATCCAAACTTCCCTACAAATATCCGAAGCGAAACAAACATTTCATTAACACAAACAAGCGGATAAGAATGTAGGAACACATTTTCGAAACGAATCAAACACAAACTCGACAGAAAAACATTTTGGATAGTTAGGTGGGGAGCCTCTCTCACGTTTTAAAATTCTATTTGTTGTATGACTTTGAAATTGTGTAGCATTAATGGAGTATTTCCACTTGTTACAGGCTTTATTCGAACCACATTTGTAGAAACTCCCCTGAAGTGTGGAATATTGTACGTCGCTGTGCACCAAAAGGTCTCGTACATTACGTTGATTGGTTGGTGTGGAATGGCGGTTTTGCAGCGAGTTGATTTGTGTAAGATAGCTAAGTGGTAATTTACAGTTTGTATGATGTTTGAGTGGTGTTGATTAAACGTTCTTGATAACGGTATACATGGCTGGTCTTGTTTAGTTTTTTTTATTGTAGCAGCGTTTCTCCGTGTATGTATTTGGCGTGACATATTTGAACATCGACTGGATTTTCTGGGTAACCACGTTTGTTGAGCGACACTTTCAGTTCATAAGAGAAGGTGTATCTCTAGCCGATTTTGGAGCAGATGCGGCAGGTGCGTAACGCCGGGCCGCGTGGAATGCAAGTTTTCGTGTGCCTCGGGTGTGTAGAATTAAATAGCAAATATTGATGTATGCCTTTTGGCCTTTTAAAGATATGTTTATATGTAACCGTCTGGTTCTGTGTATGAGTCACCTCAATGAAAGGGACAGTGTTTGAGATGGTTATGGCTATTCGGATTAATGTCGTATTTGAACTCAACGCGGTGATTATAGATCGGTAGCATGATCAGAGGCAGTCGATTCCATAGATTAATCTTGCTCAGGTTTGTGAGGTGTTTGCTCTAAGATTTTGGATTCTAGATGGCCAGCGAATATATTTGAATAACTTTTTATCCCATCGCAATTCCGGAAATCTGAATGTGTTTGTAATGGCGACCGTTGAAATTAAAATGGTTATTGTGCAAAATAGGGGTGTGTTCTTCTTTCTTTAATTCCAAACATGTTGAAACATCTTATAGTAAGCTTGTGAACGCAGCCTATGTGCAATGCACTGTCGTTTTTTACGATTGAATTCCAGTCGGCACAAGAAGTCACTTGTCAACAACAGCAATGCAGTCTACACCTGACTCAGTCGACCCCTACTCACGATTAAACTACAAATATAATTAGGTCAAGAAAAACGTTACATAGAATGAAATATTTGCAGCCATTGTGATGGCAAGACTTCCGTATAAATATGAGAAAAACGTTTATTTATGTGTTAAACTCTTAAACTTACAAGGGAAGGTCTAACTGCCTTATTTTATCATTAAAGAAACTTTATAAGCGGAGTATTTATTAAATATAAGATAAAGAGTCTTGCCAGTCCCTCTTTGCAAGCATTAATCATACACACTAACGGTCCTACCCTTCTACATTTACGCCCATCATGGCCGTTGTACTGGTTGTCCAATGCTTTTTATCGAAAAACAGTGAAAAGGTCTATATTTAAGTTTAAGGTAGAATGCGCCTCGGTTACAGATATTCGGACTCTCAAAATTTTACAATTCCCTTTTGATATACCACTTGAGGGGGTTCATTTTAAAACTTGCTGCTTAGAAAACTTTTCATCCCCTTTAGTTTTTCGAAAATTTGATTTTTCTTCTTAGAGTTAACACAGGGACGGCGACCATTTTGAATTTTAAATATGGGCAAATTTTGAGGTATTTTGTTTCTCTGCTACCAAAATTTGCACGGTGACTCCTGATTTTCACTTTTGATTTAGAAAGAGAATGGTTAAAAGATTCCTCAAGGAACGTTTAAGTCTTTCACTTTCGGGGCGCAAACGACCTTAAATAAATCATTTGCGATTCATGTAAAGTCACCTGTCCGTATGAACACAATATGCAAAACATAACTGTTACACGTAAATAGGAATCTCAGTTTCCTGATGATTGTATGGCGAAGATGAAATGCAATAATTTAGTCGATTGTATATTCGTAATCGAAATCTGATGAAAATTATATGATCCAGATTGAACTGCTCAACCTTTAAAATGAACAATAAAATATTCACGAAAATTCTTTCATTTAACAAACGCAGCCGTCTACATGTATACCAGTAATAAATAGTTTGAATTTGCAATTTTTTAAAATGCTCTATTTATGAAACCCAGGGCTTTTTATATAATGTTCTAAGATCCAGAGAGTACCGATGCTGTCAGCTTACAATGAATTCAGGGTTCTACCAAACAGACAACAATGTCGCCCATAGGTTTGTTCTATATACCCGACTCCGGCGGGGGATTATTGGTTTGTTAACATTAGGCGAAAAACATACAAATTTGTTCCACGATTGAGATTGCTCAAAAGAAAACTGTTGGGCAGGCGAATATGTTTTATATTGGGCTCGATATGTTGGTGCAATGCCTCTTTCTTTCATTTTTCCATTTTGTTTTTAAAAGTTCTTTTTGTAACATGTTTTTTTGTACTGAGTTTTCATCTAACGTATGTAGTAGCATGTACCAAATGGTTGTTAAAATGTTTCCCTTTTTATATTTGTTTTCTTACAAATATATAGTTGTAATATCATTTTACTATATTCTTGTAACATACTGACATATAAAAGAAAAACATTGATACACATTACTCTTATGTTGTTATACTGCATCAGACACGCCATAAACCGCTGTGTGTCACGAGTAATCCATAGGCGTTCAGTGACTTTTCCCTGTACTAGTATAGAGGGCACAGGAAACTCAGCCATTTAAACGCGTTTAATGATGTTTCAACTATAGCAGAACGGAAGGACTACTTAACTCTGATGAAGTAAAATCTGACTTTATTCACAATGTATATCATAACCTATTACAGAAATATTTTGTGCAGTATAAATGCCTTCTCTGACCGTGCAAGCGTGTATGTATTTGATTTCCTTGTCAATAACGGTCCATTGTATTCGGACATCTAGTATGCGCTTATCGAATACATCCATATTGACGCTAAGCTAAGTATGCTGTACTATACAAAAACTTTGCTTAATTCATCTCTACCATAAAATTTTCTAGAACTTTTCAGAACTTTGTAAACTCCACATCCTTTCTCAAATACATTACCTGTTGTCATTGTAGTGATGTAAGGTCTTACGATGTTACGATGAGTCAACACACTATTTCAATTTTCAGCAACTGTTACAGACAAGTACAAGTGAAGTGTGGTAAAAGACGAGCTTAGTATTGATGCTAATCTGATGCCAGATTTGAGCCTTCGTTGCGAGGCACTATCGCCCTCGACGATGATAAAGATAGGCGGTATTGCAGTGTAAAATTTTGTGAACACAAAATTTTATGAAATTGTTCAAATCCATTGAACAGATGTGTTTTTCTCTGACCTTAGTCAAATTACAGGGGAGAGAATCAAAATCAGAAGATACGTTTTAAGATGAAGTCATATGTACTTGAGGCAATAATAGCTGTTCATGTTGCACACCTGGTACCTTTCCTTAATCGCTTTGTACATCTGTCAAAGTATCAAGTCACTTCTAACCTTAGTCAAATTACAGGGGAGAGAATCAAAATTAGAAGATACTTTTTTAGAAGAAGTGATATGTACTTGAGGCAATAAAAGCTGTTCATGTTGCACACCTTATACCTTTCCTTAGTCGCTTTGTACATCTGTCAAAGTATCAAGTCACTTCTTTTAGAAAATCATATCTATTTTATCTGCAAGTTTTGGTTTGAAACGTTGCGTATACATCAAGCATTGTGACTAAGTACTGCGCTTATTTTGATATGTTTCACTGCATGAAAACGCAATAATTCAGGTAAATTCACATTAATGAGTTGCCTGTATTATAGTGTAATACACGTGAAATCACATGAATCCACATGAATACAGGCTTGCTGAATACAAAAAATGGATTCTCGACTGTATTCATCTGTATATGCACTCTTCAGCTAAAATACAGGCAATAATCCATGTTAATACAGTAAGTATTATAGGGTTTTTATGCAGTGTTTGGCATTTCTGTCGAACGGAACTAGGAAGACCGACTGCAAAGAAGATAGACTCAAACTCAAGGACGAATAACATACTTGATGTAAGTTTATGTCAATTTATGTAAATATATTTGGGGCAAATATTTCAGTGGTAACCATCAACGAAGAAATCTCAAATGTTTAAAACAGTTTTCACACCACCAAAAACATGCGGATACTCAATCCAATAGAATTGTACTATTTCTTGCTCTGCTTATATATTTCGTCTCTCCAATTTGCCAACTGAGATATCTTGTTCGTTTCAAAAATATGTTGTTCAATTTTTAATTATGCACTTTGTTTAAAAGCAGAAATGCAATATACTCAATTGTGACCGAAGTTCTTAAGACCATTATTTGTTTCCTGGATCAAAGCTATTGTAACATCGAAGAGTGCAAGGGGGCAGGTGCGTTTAAAATATGTTGTAAAGACATGTATGTTCATCTTCACAGACATGTTCGGTCGGTGCTTTATTGGAGATACTTTAGCAAATTTAAATATGCAAATCTCGCGGTGTTTGAGAAACATCTTATGTTTTAATATTTATCGGACAACTTTAACATGTCCTTAA
Source organism: Ptychodera flava (assembly GCF_041260155.1). NCBI lineage: Eukaryota > Metazoa > Hemichordata > Enteropneusta > Ptychoderidae > Ptychodera > Ptychodera flava. The sequence goes on along the minus strand of NC_091944.1, from coordinate 23,603,100 downwards.
CTCGATTTTAATTTCTGAGAAAAGTCTTAACTTTTTACTACAAATTGCGCTGATCCAAAACCCCGTGTCATTTTTACACAGTTTAGAAACAAAAATTGAAACAAAATCTGTCGTACAAACAGGCGATAAGTTTTACCATTGATATTGAAGGCCTAATTTTATGGTTTGTTATATAGCTGCTCTAGTGTGCACTGTATGTTTTTGAAGGTGAGGATGGGGTGCATTCAAAGTGTGTGATGTAGAAGGATAATGGTCATTGATACTGCCAATTGATCTTATGTTCATTACGACAGTTATTTGCGAGCCAAGTTATCTGTTAACGATCTATTTTTATACTCAACCAAAAAACATAAATAGATGAGGTCAAGTACAGAATATTTAGTAAAGGACTGATTAACTGTTGAAGCATCGTCCTGAAGTGAAAGGCTGTTTCGTCGAAGTAATCTCAAGCACAACTTAGCTTGCAATTGCCTAAACGTACATATCGAACACACACAAGTTGAACCAGCTGTGCACTGAATGTGCTCACGTGTTTTACAACAGGTTCATTACGTAGTAGTACTGTTCAAAGAACAATCAGATATCTGTCATATCATTATATGTGCCAGGTTTCATCGACTTTCACTCAGGACTCTTAGAGTTAAATCACTGATTACAGAACTTTATTTTATATGTTAATGAGGTGTTTATTAGCTTGACACTGCTCAATACTTCATATGCAATTAGATATCTATCAGATAAACATATGTAGCACGCTTCATCAAATTTAATGCTGTAATTGTGGAGTAATATAACTAATAACAAAATTAATTAAACATGCAAATGAACTCTTAATTAATTTGACACTACTTAATACTTCATTGGGCAATTGGGTATCTCTCAGATCAACATTTGTTGCATGTATCATCCGATTTAATGCATTTATTTCGGAGTTAAATTACTAATTACAAAACTTCATAAAATATGCAAATGAGCTATTTATTAACCTGACACTGCAACCCAATGCTTAACACAGGACAAAATCCTTGATATACGTTTAGTATATTTCCGTACATTGACGTATCTGGAACACAATTAATTGCATTCGTAACGTATATCTTTGTATATGGAACATTCCAATACGTTGATATGCGTATATCTATGAAGATCATAAGTATACCTAATGCAAATCTTTGCACACCTAGTGTGCACTGTAGTTTTGCATTTTATTAGTATACGTACGTGTATACTTAACGTATTTGACACGTGTACAGAATCACTATATCTGTACATATTGTTGTGTATCAAGCATTTTGGCCAGTGAAGCTTCTCACTACAGTTAGATGTATATCAGATGATTATATGTAGCTGGTTTCACCGCATTAGGTGCCGTTATTTCAGAGTAATATACCTAATTACAAAATTCATCAAATATGCAAATGAACCCTTTATTAACTTCGCACTACTAACTGCTTTGAACCACAGTTAGATATCTGCCGGATCAGTATCTGCAGCAGATTTTGTGAAATTTGGTGACGTTATTTTGGAGTTATATGACTAATGAAAAAAATTAATAAAATATGCAAATGACAGAAGTATTTACTTGACACTGCCCAATGCTTCTAAGTACAATTAGCTTTTTATCAGATCAATATTTGTTGCATGCATCATCAAATTTGGTGCAGGATTTTCAGAGTTATGTCACTAATTACAAAAATTCATTTAGTATGCAAATTAGCAGATAATTGACATGACACTCACAGTATCATCATAATGTTTTGAGATTGTCATCTGTGAAAAGTTTCATGAAATTTTGTGCAGCATTTCTTGATACATGTCGACATTGCCAAACTGTCTCCAAAGGGAAACCATTATATGAAAAAAATGATACGTCATAACTTCGTTAATATGCAAGCCACACTAACCAAATGAGCAGATGATTGACATTACACTCACAGTCATCATAGTGTTTTGAGATTGTCATCTGTGAAAAGTTTAATGAAATTTTGTGCAGTATTTCTTGATACATGTCGACATTGCCATTACTGTCTCCATAGGGAAACCATTATATGAAAAAAATTGATAAGTCATAATTTCGTTAATATGCAAGCCACACTGACCAAAATCTATCATTTATTGCAAGTAGGGTATGATAACAGTCTACCAAATCTGACTTGAATCTGTACAGGCGTTATTGAGTTATCGTGAAAACAGACAGACAGACAGACACACATACACACACACGGACAGACACACACGGACAGATAGACTAACATCGCGATAACATTAGCTAACGTGTGTGAACACGTGACACAAAAAACTGGCTACATTATCTTTTTATGGTGTTTTTTCTGTACCATGGAACATTAAAACTCAACAGAATCTGTGAGAACAAACACTTTCATTTATTAAACCATTGTTTGCTATAGATATAAGTAGTCCTTTTTCACTTTTGTAATACTGAACAGTAACCTTCATTATGGCGTTATGCCGATGCGTAATTTATGCTGTGTTACCAAACGTCTGAACAACATGAAGAAGATTGATACAAGACATCTAAAACCACAGTCATGAACAGTGAACTTAAACACCTAAGCTGTGTAGCATACAGTTTGATGTTGAAACTCTAATCAGTTCTATAAATTAATTTGTCGAAAATGACTCAATATTTTGTGTATCGAGAGAGATACTGGAGGATTTGCTGTTTGTACACATGGGAAAATTGGATATCACAAAGCACCGTAAATATTTTATTTGATTGTTCTTTCTTAGTGCACACACAAAAAAATTAACATGGACTTTGGCAAGATTAAAGTGCTTACGAGTTTGTTTGTTGGTATCTTGGTGGTGACCAGAGCAAATCAAGAGCAGTCAAAAGGCAAAGACAAAGAATATGGTAATGTTCAACAATTTTATTACTATATCGCAACTGCATGTAAACCGCTGTGTAATAAACATCGAAACGTAAAGCTGCGGCTGTCATTTTCCTCACAAAATACTACTGCGGGAAAATGTATAATAATTCTATGTGACATTTTGTTTATCTGAGTACAATTTAAGGTAAGTTTTAGATAAAAGATACAAGCAAAAATATACTTTTGCGTTTGTGCATGCCCAATTAATGTTTTTAATGAGTAACTCATATGTTTGGGATCTCTGATTTCTCGAAATATACTCATGCGCTGTGAAGTAGAAATTGAACGATTTAACAGAAACGAGATGGCCAAGCAACACATTCTTGTACGAACTGATAAATTTTGATACTGGATGTAAACATTTTAATATGGTTTTAACTGGCCCTGTTCGGTGTAAGGTAATAAATCCGTTAACACACAGCCGTGCATACATGGCAAATTATCCATTTTAAGTCATGCTTTAATGATATATATATATATAATATATATATATATATATATATATATATATATTATATATATATATATATATTATATATATATATATATATATATATATATATATATATATATATTATATATATATATAAAACCATTACCAGCGTCAACATCAATGGTGGCGAAAGTACCGTCAAGAGGAGTAGTAATGCCACCAGTGGAAAGAACTAGCGTCATGTTTTTAGTCACCAAACACATACACACACACACACACTATATATATATATATATATATATATATATATATATATATATATATATATATATATATATATATATATATATATATATATATATATATATATATATATATGTGTGTGTGTGTGTGTGTGTGTGTGTTTTATATATATATATATATATATATATATATATATATATATATATGTGTGTGTGTGTGTGTGTGTATGTGTTTTTTTTATTTATAGACAAGAGCTCGGGCGATACTTTCTTGCATGCAAAGCGATTGCATGGTCGACTGTCGCGGTCTATAAATTATCTGTCTTCAGAAACAGATGTTATTTTGGTGACTAAAAACATGACGCTAGTTCTTTCCACTGGTGGCATTACTACTCCTCTTGACGGTACTTTCGCCACCATTGATGTTGACGCTGGTAATGGTGTTTTACTAGGAGTAAGCCCATCATTCGAACTGCAGACAAAAAACTCAATGGATACAATAGGGTGGGCATCTATAGTAGTCAGCTGTTGTGTGACAAGTGCTGCATGGGCTAAGCAGAGTATCTTTGGAGTTAATATGGACAGCGCTATTGTTGTGCGTGCATCCTTGTTGAGTAGATGGCATACGATTGAAAAACTTAACGGTATCCGTACAATCTTGTTCTCTGAAGCAACCGGTTTAGCAGCTCTGTCAACTGACGGTAGACGTGTTTTCGTAATGATAAATGACTCATTTCATACTGTTCGTACTAACAAAGATGGTGCTATTGACTTTTATGTGACAAATGATATTGAGGTAATACTTATAAGGAAAAGCCTTGAAGTTATCGCAGCGTGTACATGTGTTTTGCCTAATCCAGCCTGTGGAGAGAAGATAAACGAAGGTAAGAATAACTCGGGATCATAAAGAAAGGCATTTAAGGGATACAAACTGTGTGGGATGGTTTGTGATGCAGGATATTTTGAGTTCAAGTGCTGGACACAGAGGCGGCGGCTCTATTTCTTCAAACTTTATTACTAAAGCTATGTTGAACTACTGCTACTATAACATGTATCTATGGGTGCATGAATAAGTGACGACCAGATTCAGTGTGGAGCGATGCATTTTGAGTATACGCACACACTGTGTAGCTTACATACACAATACATATACTGAAATAAAGTATTTGATTCAGGTCGTGATATAGCCGGTTTTGGCAGGAAAGTAAAACAAGTGTCTTTGACTTTGATTGGTCAGAGATGAGTCAGGTCAGAAAGAATTACAAGTATGTGCAAACCCAGGATATTGGAAGGAACTGATGAGATGTGTCAATCTGTCTTCATTGTCAAGGAATTAAGAAGTAGCTATCTTTGTGTAACGTTTCTCAACACAAACATCCAGAATTCGGATATGCCATACTAGCTATACATTATTACCAATCAAATTAGCGGGAATTATGTTTTACTATACTTTTCTTCATGTTTGTTTCTAGTCGCGGTCAACAATTGCTATAAATCGGTTTCCATTACGTGGGTACGTGTACGGCTACAAGTTGTCCCGCGTGAGCTTGTAGTAATGTGTAGTAAGGAGATGGTAAGTGTAAAGCATTGAAAGGACGATCGATGCTCAAAAAACGTGTTTAGCTCATGTGTTCACACATGTAAGCTAATGTCGCAGCGATGTCTGTCTCTGTGTCTGTCTGTCTGTGTGTATATGTGTGTGTGCTTTTTGGCGCGATATCTTAAGAAAGGCGCATCGGATCAGAATCGGATTATGGACATAATTCTGTTTGAAAATTGCAAGAACTGATTAGTTTTCGGATTGTACGTGGTTTGCATATTTTATGCTTATTCTCATAATTAATGGTTTAAAAAGCTGCACAGAATTAAATGAGATTTGCTATAAATGTTGGGTTCAATGAAATACCCGTGCCATCGATGGCTGTGCTCACTATTATCACCTAACTGCGGTTTGGATACCTTAATGGACAACACTGAACAAAACCTTAAATTATGTGCTTGTCAACCAATTTGTGTAAAAGCCGCAGGTAGGAGAAAATAGTCAGCTCACTGCAGAGGCGCATTTCACAGTGCCCTTGATGCCAATGACCATTGGTACGCCGGGTGAAAGTGATAATATGAGGTTATCCCACGATACCAGCGCTTGGTTGGGACGTATTGCCACGAGTGAGGGTGCGAGCCGCATCACACGAGTCGAAGACGAGTGTGATGCGGCGCGCACCCTCACTCGTGGCAATACGTCCCAACCAAGCGCTGATATCGTGGGATAACCGATTTATCATATGCCCATGACCGTATATTTATGTAAAAGGTAATTAAAAATAAAGAAATTTTATTAGTTTTTGTCAGTCTTTCGAAGGGACTATGTTTTTATATTCTGCCGCTGGTCTGAGCGCATTGATACATATTTGTTTACAACAGCTGATCAAGTCGTCGATCGCATCGTGTCGAGTGTATACGGTCTAAACAGGATTATTTCAGCGCAATTTACCGCAGTTCAGAAAAGGAATGGAGCCAATTTACTAATTCTGGTCACCGTCCCGGTGTTCTGGTGGATAATTATTACACGGACAATATTGTAAGTTTGAATTCACTTTAATAACTCTTGCTGAAACATGGCTGACGTGAACAGGAACGACGAAGAGATTGTAAACATCAACTTTTAATTTTTTACAACAACCTGTCCTGTAACTCTCTTTAGATCTGAAATAAAGGAACGTTAAATTCATATGTACTAGTAATATGTTTCGTTTTATATCGGTAAATTTTGATTGAATGCAAGATGAACATCATAACATCAAAATCGGAAATAAACAACAATTGATGACGTATAACGTGCCGTATCAGACTGATATTTTACGTTTCACGTCACAACGCGTCAGAGGAGACACGGATACGGTCATGGGTATATGATAATTACCCTTAACATAGACAGTAGAAGCGAGATCTCTTATTATTAGCCTTATTATATCACAACAAGTGATCATCGTTGTTTTTTCAACATGTGGCCGCGATACATGATAAATCAACTGCGCAATTTATGTTTGTTTGGTATCAAGCATGTGCACACCCTGAAATTTGACCATCACTTAATATCAAACAGTATTCAAACAGGTGGTTTCTCGGTGATCAGAATTCTTAGTGCCATAATATCGAACTTTCAGAATTAGCATGTCACCTTGGTAAACTTTTCGGTTATGCTGTAGCAGACGCACCATTGTACAAACAAAACCACGTGCGAAAAGTATACATAGAAATACGCGTATTCTTATGTTATGCTCATCCGCGTGTTTATTTGTGTCGCTATCTCGCGACTATTTCAGAGTTTACTGTTCATAGAAGAACACTGCAATAGTTTGCGTACTGCATTTTATTCAAGAGAACCCTTAATTACACGTAGACCTGCACTGTAAAAATAGCGGACGCTAGACGCGTCTTTACGCGTTCAAAATGTACATGTCGGTGTTCAAATTTGAACGGCTAGTGTTCATATTGTTAACACCAGTGTTCATAATATTAACATTGATGTTCTAAATCTGAACACTATGTGTTAACAACAATCTCCTTCAAGTGTTCAAAAACTCTACATCACAGAAATTTTACAATACTGTGAAACAATTGACAGTCTTTGTGCTTTTTACTTTACAGTGGCTATATGAAATTTACTATTGCTTCACTGTCCGGTAAACGTACACGGATTTTGGTGTAACGAATTTCACACTAAGTGAAAATATTTCCGGCCTACAATTGCTGAAAGCATGTTTTTTTCTAAAAAAGGAAGTATACAAAATAATTTTACACGTTTATTACGGGTTGCAAGTTCAAAAATTAGAAAAGAAAATCAGAAATCCACCATGAACGTTTTAATTTTAACATCGGCGTGCAAGAGGCGTTCTACTTCTAAACACTTGGTGTTGAAGTTTGATGCCTTTTCTTATCCCATGATGCATCAAAACGGAATTTGCGACATTTTTCTTGTAAGCGCACCCTGAAGTCGTGATCGTGCGAAGCAAGACCAGAAAGGGTAAGTTTCCGCTCCAAAATAGTAAAAGGTATTAGATTTTTGAAGCATCTATATTATCGTCCTTTGAAATTAATTGTATTGTACCTTGAAATAGCTTAACTACGTGAGGAAACCTTTTTTTCTTTCATGGCTGCTATACCAACAATTAGCTGTGACTACGCAGTGGTACTTTTGGCCATAGCCTATCGATCGATCTCACTCGGGTCAAGGGTCATCAAAACACATCTGTAGCGATAACCCTTGACCTGAGCGCGATCGATACGCCTTGCATAGTACTGCTGCGTAATCACTGCTAACACATGTCTTTTAGTAGACACAATCGCATGTAAAGATCAGTTGAACATCGTAGAGTATACAATGTATGTTTCAGCATATGGGAGTTTGGCTTTTTATTTTAATCAGTTGATGACAAGAACAGCAAATATTTTGTAACAGTATTGAAGAGAGGCACTGTATATGAAAGTCTCCCCTTTTCCTTAACCTAATCAGCCCCTTGTCTTTCATTTAAAGTTTCATCTCGCCATATTACCTATTGTTGCATTTTTTCAGAATGTAAAAAGTTGGATTTAACTGAAAATCGAAGAGTTGTTATAGAAGCTGGTGGTACAGATAACGAAGAAGATGAGTGTACATGTAGCTGTCTGGAAACAAGCTTGAGAACCTCAGTTCATCTCTAATGGCGATTTAAACTTCCAAGGGTCAGTAACTGAATTTTGATAAATTTCTGTATTTTTGTTCTGAGTTAATACAAGCTTTTGTAGCATGCTATGATCAACTAAATGTTGTCGGAGAATAAGCTTTCACAGACGTGTAGTCTCCCTTATTTAAATTAAAGCTGAAAGCGACAGACCATTCAGAGTAAAAATGTCCACTCTGAATTACTGATTTTTCTGAAATTTTCACTCTGAATTTTCTGTCACTTTCTGCTTCAATTTTTCATCCCCCCTTGCATCTGATGAAGGAGAATTCACGTCTTTGAAAGCTTATGCCCTTGTAACATTTAGTTAATCAAGCGTGCTACCAAACCGTAGATTATTTTGTATTGTAGCTCAACATGTCTCTCAACACTGGTTTTTAGCTTTGCTATCAGCTAAATAGGTGGATGTGCAGCAATGTCCTCAAATTTGTACATCCAAAGGTTTTTCTTCAAAACAGCCTGTACGAATCCTTTAATATTTGGATTACAGGTCCCAAGGGATTACCCTAATCAGATATGTTCAAATTGTGATGAAATATGCAAATTTATATTTTTGAGGCTAATTTTGCTATTCTTTGGCAAAAATCTTCTCCTTCTTTTCTGCCGTCTTCAATATTTGGTAAACATGTCCCTAAAAATGACCTTAGTCAAATTTGTGCTAGTTGTGATGAAATATTCAAATTTTATATTTCATGGCAATTTTTGTCATTTTTTAGTCAAAAATCTTTAAAAAATCTATTTCAAAACTGCTAATCGAATAGTTTTGATATTTAGGACATAGATCTCTACTGATAGTCTTTTTCAGATTGTTCAAATTATGCAGAAATTCGCAGCTTTGTAATTTTAGGACATTAAAGACATTTCAGACATTTTTAAGACATTAGGGATAACCAGAATGTGATATATGCAAGTTATGATAAAATGTACATTTTTTTCATTTTAGGTGTAATTTTTACCATTTTTGGTAAAAAGATTTTATAAAAATTAATAGCAGGGTAGACCAGAATTTGAAAGGTCTTTATGAATATGTTTTAAATTTCTGAGAAGTATATTTTGAATGTCACCCATTTATTTCAGGGTTTATTTAAAGATATTACAAACAAACAAACCTTTTGTTTATGAAGGACTTTGTTGAACAAGGAAATAGGTTTTACCCTTCCAAGGACCCACTTTCCCCACTTTCTGCATGTTGTGCCTTACTGTGACACTTTTACAACTTGACATGTTGTGTTTACTTTAGTGTGGACAACTATATACCATGTGCACCAGAGAAGCCTTGACTAACTTCTTTTTTCTTCAAAATTTACAATTGTCTATACAAGGGGAAATGTCTTTAAGAAATCATCTTACAAAAATGGAGTATGCATTTCATACATATACTTTTCAACACAATAAGTATGCCAAATTTTGAGCTTTTTCAGATTATTTTTGTACATTTTAAACAAGTATGAACATAAAACGTCATCCACAATATGGTGATTTTTATTGCTTATGTTTTTGATAGGAAGGTGTTAACACTGTTGGTTTTTTCCTGTGACAAACTTTACATACAAAGTTGCAATGTTTATTTGCCCATTTTACAGTAAATTATTGTACTTTACTTTAGAAATGTTTCGTGTATTTTTAGAATAAAATAATTTTACTGGATATCAATGGTCTGTAATGTTATTTCAAGGCTTGAACACCCTGTGAACGCCCAAAATTAAAGGTGTTCAACAAGCGCGCATCATGTGTTCTAGCCTTTAACACACTTATCGTTGAACGGCGTCCATGCGTTCAAAAGTGTTACAGCCCTTTGAACGCGTAAAAGCGTTCAATTTTTGGAACACATTTCCTGTGCAACGTGTGTTCAGATATGGAACACCATGGTGTTCAATATAATGTCTGATGAACACGTAGCGTTCAAAATCTGCACACGTGTGTTCAAAAATTGAACGTTCGTTGAACACGTAGTGTTAAATTTCTGAACGTCTAGAGGCGTTCAAAAAGTGTTACAAAAAGGCGTTTAATTGGTGTTCTATCCTTTAACACTTAACTTTACAGTGTGTGCAGGATACATACGTAGTTGCTATGGTTGGTTAATGGTAGTATATTTTGATATATCGCCGATTGCTCAAATAAGAAATTCAAAGGAATCGGTAACACTGTAAAGTTGTGGCCATTTGCTTTGCTGTAGACTAGACATGGACATATAGCTCCATGGACTAGGCAAACTGTAACAAACACACTGTGACTGATACTGGATAGTGTTAATTGGGTCAATCAATAGTCATTAAATTGTCTGTTTACTATTTGGGTGATTTGCAGGTTGCTTCAATCGACGTCATATGCAAAGCAGGCTGTCAAAGATATTGACAGCCAGCTAAAGGCTACCATGAATGCGTAATGAGCCATCGCTACGCAGACATTGTGTTCTGAAGGCCCTCTTATCCGGTCAAAACGTCTTGAGGTAACCTGGTGATATTTTTTTCTTTCAGAAAAGAAAAGTGTCTAGTATTTCGAGTGCATGTTCTAACAAAAAAAAACTTATCAGGTCGAGGAAAAAAAATTGTGTTTCTGGTAACCCAACCTACCCGTACTAACCGTACATTTTTTATACAATGCAATTTCTTTTCTGGCAGAAAAGAAATTCCATTGTGCCTAGTTTTCACTTTTTCTAGGCTCTATATACAGTTGATTAGGTCTTCTATTCACGTCATCAATTACTAAATTGTAGTACGTTAAATATACAGAACCAAGCAAGGGCGAGTTCACCGTTTGGCATGGTCCAGAGTGCAGCATGCAGCGCGGCCACGAGGGGTCCTACGAGACAACCGGCAATTTTCAGTCAACGTTTCGATGGACTGCATCCTGACGCCTTCAGGGTAGGAAACCTCTTCAGTTGGGTAAACAAGAAAAAGCCTCATAGGCTCAAATCATGCTCTAAAATGTCTTCTACAATTAGAAATGTCAACTTAAGCCTTGGGATTAGCCAAATTATCGGCAAATATCAAAACATGGGTTGACGGCCATATTCGATGCGAACATTTGTGTTGGTGTCTGACTAGACTTGCCCCAATAAAATCAATCGACTGTCACGTTTGTGGTAAGGTGACATTGAAGCAATTTACTCTGCTAGGGTCATGTTTCGATCGGAGGGTGTCAACGAGATGGTTTTTGCCACCTGTAACTGGTGCCGCGCACCGACACTAAAAAGCCAAGCGAGCGGGGTCCGCCTGGCATCTCAGGTGTTTTTATTTGCGTACTGCAGGAAAGCACAGGATAAATTCAACAGGCGGTAAGGCCTGATAAAAGTAATATGCTTGTCTAATAACTTTTGCAAAGAACAGGGCAGGTAGATAAAGATTTCTTGTGAAGCTGTGGACTGTTTATGTGGACGTACTCGACGAGCAGCCGGCTGGTCAAGGAAGTCATTCACATTCAGTGAACTGAGGAACAAAATCTACGCTCACAATATTTCCGATGCTATCATTTTCAACAGTAACACTAGACGCTTCATCACTGGCTACCCTCTGAATCAATCATTCCACACAACATTTCGTTGTAGGAATGATTTTCACATTCCAAATTATAGACAGAACTTGAGACAAATGCAAGTTTGCAATTGTGTGTATACCTTCTCCGTTCTACACTCATGAATGCCACTTATGACATCACAGGGATGCGGAGGTATTTTTCATTAAAGGGACATTAGCTGTAACTGTTGATTAATTTTTTAGCCCTCTGTTTCAATGTATCAACTACAGAATTTAACTATAATCCAATCATCATGATCAATGCCCGGTGTCCTGCTTGCAACACAGCCTGTACATGTGAAATGACCATTGTTATTATTGATAAATGTATTCTAGTCTGGTCCTTAATACAAAATTTAAACAATAACAATGCAGATTATACTCTTGTAGTGTTTATTGATGAGCTAAATATTAGGAATTTCTCCATGGTTCAGGGATTCAAACCAGAAACTTCAGATGATACACAAAACAAACACAATGAAAAAAAAATGATTAAAGTTTCAGCTAATGGATCTTTAAATGACGTCGACGTTGGAAACATTGGGCCATGCCAAACCAAGCTGGCACAAACGTTTTAGGTTCATATCTCGCCTAATCCCAAAACGGCGTTGAAAAAACACCATTAGCCGGACAACAGCCAAGGTGAGAACGAGTTGATCAACACAACGAACTTCCCGGAGAAAACTTTTGTCACGTACACCCTAATAACGTAACAAAAGATGGTCACACATGACGATGGCTATGTTATTAACACCTTGTCAACATGTCTTTTTGCTAGAACATTATTTTAGCAAATTTAGCTAGGTGTCTAAATTCGCTAATTTAAGATGCACTCAAATCAAACTTTTCTCTACATTTACCATGCCAGCTGCTTCTGAGAAATTGTGTAACCTCGTACGCAAGATATAAACAACAACCTTACATCGCATCGCAAATCAACTGTATCTTACGAGAGCTGTGCCTTTTCCGAAGTGTGTATATATATATATATATATATATATATATATATATATATATATATATATATATATATATATATATATATATATATATATATATATATATATATATATATATATATATATATATATATATATATATATATATATATATATATATATATATATATATATAATCGAGGTCACAGGTCATGATGCCGGAGTAGACAGCGTGATTGCGTCGTTTGCCAAAGGCTTGTTCCATTTATTGCGTGTAGGACCCTCCTAGATGAGATACTCGTCGTTACGAACTGCTCTTTAAAGTGACCAGCAACCTCTGTTTCGAGGTTTTCACGATTGGTGTGGCAGCGGACATCGTAATAAATCCAAAAAGGTTGGCGCTGACAGCCAGGAAATTTCAACGTACTTTCAAGATTTCGACAGCACACCTTTACCGTTACCTGAGGTGAGCGAAGAGAGCAGCATGTCTCCCGCTTTGCTGAAATCCATAGTGAAAGAATGTCTGCATGATCTATAACAAACGGTTGAGACGATTTCAGAAAGCGTATTGACTATTATATCAGAACAACGACAGCTGTCAATTAGAATGAAGTCGTAGGAGCGAAATATGCTGAGCTCGATAAAGCCATGCGATTTGCCGACGACGACATAGAACAAGTGAAAGTCAAGAACCAAAATTTCTGAAAGAAGTGGATAATTTGCGAGCTGAATTATAAGCTTCCACAAAAAGAATGGAATTGGTCGAGAAATCTGCCTTAAATTTGGAAAGATATTCGCGCAACTATAATCTCCGCATTGGGGGAATACCTGAAGGAAAAGGTGAATATTGCATTGATGTTGTGAAGAAGCTCGCTGCCGTGAAATTCAAAATGGAGGACATATTGATTGACAATGCCCACCGTGCTCCTAGCAAGTACTCGGAGAACGCAGACACCAGCAGGAAACTGCGGCACATAATTGCTAAACTCCCTCTTTGGGTACAAAGAAGTGTTATATTGAGCAACTGGCGTAAATCTCTCGAAGATACGGAGATTTTTATTAAAACAGACCTTTGCCAAGCGGATTACAAAGTCAAGCAGAGTCTTCGGAAGGTAATGGATAAAGCATACAACGAGAAGGAGACCAGTTATATTCATAAATGGTCAGCTCTTCACTAGCATCATTTTGTACAAATCTCCATCGCAAAAATAACAATATAGCTGGCCATAGAGTTCACAGTTTGACGGAATATATTCTGTTTATGTGTTTGAGCTGGTACTTTGGAGATCTTATCTCCTCCTCCACATTCATACGCATCTACTGTCATGTGAGAATTTTTTTCTAGTTCGAGCGTAAGTTAAACGTGTCTCTGTTAGGTAGTATATTGTGTTTCTTAGCATAACCAGTTTTTGGCAACTGACAACTGCCACTGTTTTTACATATGTTTTTTTGTTTGCTTGGTTAGGCCATGACGTCGATACATCTCTGTGTAACATGTGCCTTTAAGCCATGTTTATGCCTCATTTTTTGCCTTCTGCAGTTGTTTTTGTCGTTGCTATTCCTTTTTTGTTCTCGTTTTTCTTGATTTCGTTGTAGAATTCAGGGTTTGTTGTTTCTTTTTCGTTTGTCTTTTTATAAAATTCGGGAGCCATACAAGTTTTGAACAAGTCTTAGAGATTTATGCATTGTAGGGTTACATTTCTAATTAGTTATGATTACTGAGAATTTCAATGTTATTTCCTTAAATGTTCGTGGTATAGCTAATTATAAGAAGAGAAAAGGGTTTTTCAGTGGTTAAGTAAGAAAAATCCCAATATTATTTTTTGCGAGAGACTCAAAGTGTCTAAAAAGACGAGTTGATGTGGCCTAGCTTACTTCCGGGCCACTTCATTTTCTCGCATGGTTCCTCAAATAGCCGAGGCACAACCACTATTCTTAGTAATATGTATTTGATTAAGAAGGTTAATACTGACGATGAGGGCAGAACTATTATTATTTCAGTGTGACATATTTGACAGGCCATTTTTGTTGATCAATTGCTAATGAAAAAAGAGCATCCCTTTTGCACATCAGTGAAATGATTCGTGATATGGATATAGAACAGGAGAGAGAGGTAATATGGGGAGGGGACCACAGTATGGCAATATATGTAAATTTAGATAGACAAAGGGACAATCCCATGATATGGAAAAGGTCAGCTTTGTCCCTGACCGATATCTGTTCCAAGCATGATCTCAACGATATTTGGAGAGTTCGAAATCCATCTATGAAGCGTTTTACTTTGTGGAGACTGCGTCCCGAGTTAATGCAGAGTCGCTTGGATTACTTCCTTGTAAGTAAGTTCTTTTCAACTGGCTGTTATAGACACAGATATCATTTCTTGTAGTTATAGTGATCATTCTGCAATTACACTTTCCATAGGAGATAGTCGTACAAACCTTGGACGTTCTTACTGGAAGTGTTATAATAGTTTCCTTCAGGACAAGAAAATTATAAATCTCATTTAAAGTAATTTTGAAAGGTGGGTTGAAGTGTATCATTCACAAGACCCAATTCAAATATGGGAACTTATAAAATACAAAGTTAAGACTGTTTCCTGTACTTATGACCGAAAAAGGCGAAAGCCAGAAAGGACAATATAGAAGAGCTTGAGTCTAAGCTCACGCATTAGGAGGGTGCGTTAGCTTCAGATTATTCTAACTATTTAAGTTATGAAATTGAAGGCGTTAGAAAAGAATTACGGATGGAATTGGCTCAAAGAATTGAAGGTAATAAAATCCGTTCGAGGTCAAACTGGTACGAGTTGGGAGAAAAGAACACAAAGTACTTTTTAGGTTTCGAAATGGCAAACTCTAGAAAATCACATATTACGCAGATTGTAAACAATTATGGCCGGCAAATTACAAATTTCCCCGACATTTTAGTTGAGCTCAAGCTCTTTTATTCCACAATTTACAGAAACAGACAAAATAAGAATGACCCAAACTCTATTACTCACTCTTTTAACAGAGTCAGTCTTCCCAAATTAAGTGATTTTGAGAAGACAGCGTCTGATGGCCCTATCACTGTCAACGAAGCCCTTCAAGCCCTGAACAGCATGCCCACAAATAAAACACCCTAATGATGGCCTTTCTGTAGAGTTCTATGTTAGATTTTGGCCCCTGATCAGCCCGTACGTTGTCAGTGCTCTAAATATGGCTCCTGAAAAAGGTGACCTTGGCAGTATCCAGAAAAAAGGGAGTAATTACTCTTATTGAAAAGAAAGGAAAAGATAAGCGTTACATTAAAAGTTGGAGGCCCATCACACTTTTAAATGTAGATTACAAGATTGCTGCTGAATGTATTTCAAGACGTATAGACAAGATTCAAAATTATTAATCCCAAGTCAGCCTTCATCAAGGGGCGTCAAATAGGTTCTTGTGTTCGAATTATTGAGGGCATAATGGATTGCACACAGAGGGAGAACTTACTTGGTATTCTAATGGCAATATACTTCGAGAAGGCTTTCGATAGATTAGAGTGGTCCTTTTTGTATAAAGCTCCCGAAGTCTTCAATTTTGGATTCGCACTTTCTATTCACACCCTTCAATTTGCGTCCTTAACCGCGGGCTATCTACAGTTTACTTTGAACTCGAACGGGGTGTTCGCCAAGGGGACCCTCTTTCTGCGCTTTTTATTATTGGAATAAAGGTGCTTTAAGCAACAATTCAAGAAGATGACTCTATTCGAGGAATTGACATTCTTAACAGTGTTATCAAAAACTGCATTTGCAGCTGATTTGACGTGTTTCCTGACAGGTGAAGTGTCAGCTTCAAATATCCTTTCTCTTCTTAACAGTTTTCATTCAGTGTCTGGTCTATCTATAAATTGTAGCAAAACTGAAGCTTTATGGTTGGGGAAGTGGAGGTTCAGAAGGACAAGCCTTTGGGTATTAATTGGGCCAACTTTCCTATTAAGATTGTTGGTGTCTATTTTTTGTATAACTCCGAGTGTGACTACCATTTCATCACTTAACTTTTGAATCAAAACTACAATGGCAAGTTTTGAGCTAATTTTTTCTCTTAACCCATATTGATGGTGATACAACAAAGAAAAGCTATTTAAGTTAAAGGTGATCTGCATATTTATTATTTTCTCAAAAACTTTGCTTAACTGCGGTAATTCAGAAATTGGGCGATAATTTCCAGGGTCTGTGGGCGCCCCCTTTTTATAGGTAGGGGTGACTTTGCAATTTTTAAAGTGGCACTCCCACTTGGTAACATTTTTAAAGCACATTTTTTAATGCCAACGGTCGATATTTGACGTGGCGACTGCGCATGGATCACGAGATATCGATAAAAACAAGTCCTTAAAAAGTAAAAGTTTGAATTCCGGTGGCCCACCAAAATTCAGCTTCCGAACATCGAACGTTCGTCACTGGGGCCATTGTCAACTAAGCTATGGAGTACGAGTCTACGCTTACGCTGCTGTATCGCGTCGGTGATCGGTCATGCCCCCTGGGGGAAAGCCGAATCGTACTGACACTGAGAAAAAACGGAAAACAAAGTTTGATTCCACCAGAATTCGCATAGGTGACTAGCATAGTTACGTGCGGTTGATACATAGCGGCCGCCGAGTGGTATGCAGAGACGCATACCACGCGCGCGGCGTACTGTGTGGCAGACGACAAAATGTAGTCATCGGAGGGGGCTAATATTTGACACGTAAAAACTGATGTTTATGTGGTATTGCTTAAAACATATAGTACAACTGATTAAGAATAATAAAAACGACAAAAACTAAGGAGAAGTTTTACAAAACTTACCCTAGGTAATGGCATAATGCTGCATATAAAGTCTTTGCAGTGGGAAGTAAATTAATTGCGTCGTTCGAACTTATTGTAGACTCCCTAGAATATCGTCAATCAGCACAACAACAAACCTTCGGGGGATTTCGGGTCAAAATCAGAAACTATCGTAAACTTCGGGATGTGAAAAATACGCTCGGGAAATGACATGTTTTTATCGATATCTCGCGATCCGCGTGCAGTCGCCAAGTCAAATATCGACCCTTGATATATGTTTTAAAAATGTTTAAAAATGTTACCAAGTGGGAGTGCCTCTTTAATTGATTTTGAAAAACTCCATAGGAAAAAAGATAAATTAATTAAATAACATAGGGGCCTTGAGATATAGCACACAAACTATTAATTTCGGGCTGATGTCATTGAAGTCAACAGCCTTATATTCATCTAGCCCATTTAACGTATCTAGAAATTCTTCATTAGTTACACCACGAAGAAAAAAGAACTCTTTTGTGCATTCTCTAAGCGTGCACTATTATTACTGATGTCATTAATTTCACGTGCATGGTTTTCACCCACTGAAACAAAAATGTTGTTAAATTCGTTAATTATGGCATGTTTATCAGACTTTCATCAAAAGCCCGCTATTAGGTGATGTAGCCTCAAAGTAATTGGGTAAGCCCATTTGTTTTTTGTGCCTGCCTAATATATCATTAACAATCTCCCATGTTTTATTCATATTTTCACAGTGATGTGAAAATTGATCAAAATAAAACCTTTGCTTGATTGCCATTTTAAGTATATTTGTGAGAATATTACGGTGTCTTCGATATTTTAGCCAAGACCTCAAGATAGTAATTGCTTTTAATGACTTTTGAAAATAATCTATGCTTTCGTCTTATTGATTTTTAAAGTCCGTTTGTTGTCCAAGGGTTTTGTACACTTGTCCTAAGATTATTTAGTTTTAGTAATAAGGGAAGCATGTTTGTTACATACAAGTAGGAATGTTTTGGAGAAATACTCGTACGCAGCATTTACTTCATTACTATTGTAAACTCCAGACCAGTTGTTTCACGAAGTTCGTGTTGAAACTCCTGAACATTCAGCCTTGAATAATCTCTGAATGTAATTTGATCTGTCGACTTTTAATGATTTTCAAGCTGTTCAAAGATTCCAGAAATGGGCAAATGGTCCGAGATATCTACCTCTATGGTCCCAGAAGTAACGAAACATTAGTTTACATTGGTATACAAATGATCCAGAAGTGTTCTAGAAGTGTCTGTTACACGTGTAGGAACAGTGATAAATTGTTTGAAATTGTAACAAGAAAGACTATTTTTAAGATTACTGCTTTCATTATTGTGTTCGATGAAAGCGTTAATGTTAAAGTCGCAAGTGTTTCGCAAGTGTTTCGTCTTGATGACAATATCTCATGGAAGTTTCATAAACTCTTTACAAGAGGTAAAACGTCAAATAGTTACCAGGATCAGACGATTTTTCGTAAATCCTCTTCTGTATTAATGACAATCGATTGTGATCCATGTTGTTTACGTACGTAGATTCGCCCGTTATAAGTCCATAAGAATTTGTACCTGACAGTTTGACGTCTCTCATTTGCTTTGCCCATCAGACTCCGTCGCTTGTTAGTGAGGTTTTCGTTGATGTATATATATACTTTCTTCCCGTGTATCCTAAGTTGTCAGTTGTCATGTTTCTTATCTTCTTATTTTGTCACGTGCCTTCCTGCTGTTAAATTTAATGATAATGGGTCTATCTTCTCTTTCTATTCGCGAATTCTATGCGCGATTTCTATATCCTTCTCATTAATATCAGTGTCAATCACCTTTAGGACTTTTAGGGCGATGTGATAAGTGTTTTCATTTGGCATCAGAGGTATTCCTTGTATTTCTAAGTTCACCAGCCTGCTATATTGATTGTGTTCATCCATTTTCTTTTCCATCTTACTCATTCTTCTCATCAGATCTTCATTTAACTTTTTCAGCTCTCTGTTTTCTTCTTCAATCTCGTTCATTCGATCCCGGGTTTCTGAAAAAGTTGCGTTGACATACCAACCATTTAACACCTGATTAAGTGCACTCTTGTTGTCATTGTAAAGTTACTCTGTTACCCCCCCCCCTGTCCAAGTTTGTAAACACGCTTATTTATTTACGAAAACACAGGGTGTTTATTTTATAGCAAACATTGTCTACACTTCTTTATTGTCATTGTAATGAGTGTCTAGCAACAGAGTTTGGGGTTTTCTCATGCAATAGATTAAATTCACAGACAACTGCATTATTGACTGAAACATGTGAGCATTTTCAGTCCATATCTGTTGATCTATTAATGACGTCAAACATAACAGTGAACGCACTACAATATGCCAATAAGCAACATTTGGATGACTGGTTTTAGTGGTGTTAATTTGATTGCTTATTTTATCGCACACAAAAAAATCAAATGAAAATAACATGTAACCTGCGTGTATAACACTTTCCACGTAAAAATGAAACTATCAGTATTTGGCACGAAAAAGACAAATTTACAAAGCAATGAAAATAATGCGGAGATTCTGATATTGACACGATTGCGAATGCATATAACAGACGTTAATCTCTTAATTAACGAGGTAGTATATGACCGCGAGGCGGCCTAGTCTCGCATGCCAGACCTCGAACCTGCATGTGCAGAGCGAGCAGTGAAGCCGCGAGCTGCGAGTAGCCGCAGGTTACCCTGCGGCTACTCGCACTCCGCACTCGCCGCTCGAACCGCACGCAGGTTCGAGGTCTGGCATGCGAGACCAGAGGCGCCCTTAATATATTGTTTCCTTTTTTCACATCTACAGTAAAATACTTAGACATATGTCGAGACATCACTTACTGTGATCAGCCAGGAGATGATAGTCTTTCCAACAATCTCGTCCGACAGTCCACCTCATTCACGTGGCTACAAAAAGCCATGGGAGAAAGCGCCCTCACATCAACACATTTTTTTACATATCAAATATGGGCAATGAACTACTAGTACATCGATTCTTGTTACTACGCGCGTTGCTATCCGCAAACTTTCCATTCGTACACAACGCCAGCGCGAGATTAGGAAAACGTCTGCTCGCTCAGATCGTAGATGCGCGTGGCGACAGAAGAACCGCGGGGTGACATCGGCTTATATTTCTAAATTCTGGCGAAATCCTGTGTATGCTTAGTGCGTTCCTGTTCAGTACTGTATATTTAATAATAAACATAAATTGACTTCACGCTTTTGTCCTTCTTACACCTCGATTTCAGCCTGGATCTCTGTTGGTCGCGCATTGTACGCATCTTGCTTTGCGCGTTCAAGAATTCTGCAGGTAAACAAATGACGTCAGTATGTATGTCAATCCGCGACGGGAAGCGGCCATCGAAATTCTGAAAAATGACACAAATGGCGATGAAGTTTTGAAAAAAAGTTTTAGAAGTTTAGAAGTTCTAGAAAAAATATTTGAAAACTCTGATAACACACAAATTTAAAGTACCAGTGCGGTGAAAATAGCACCAATAAATTTTCTTTCAAATCACCCTATTCAGCAAGAAACATATTGATATTGTTCTCATTCAAAGCACAAAATAAAACTTTAATTGACATTTCCATTTCGTATTTTTCCCACTCCCATTCGCCATTTTAGATCTCTCAATCTTTTCTGGGATAAACCAGATTTGCAGCTGTACTAATAAATTTTTGACTGCGTAAAGTAATTCATAGATTTATCAGTCAATACTATTCTTGCCCGGCCCTGTGGCCTTTGATGTAAACTTTGGCGCAGAGTTACAAATGACGTAAAATACTACATATGCACAAGAGTTTACTAGCATCGGAAAGTGCGCGTACTACTGGTACTTGCATTACAGTACAAATGTATGCAATAACCCTTATGTTAATTAGCACTATTAACCGGAATCATTTTGTCGGAGAACTATTTGTATTATGTTTAAAAAATGATCGTCTGCAATAAAACCTACCTCGCACAAGAAGTAACATTTCGAAATTAAAGATTTTGCAGACAAGATCCAGAGCTTCAAAAATGTACACTGTAATGGGTTTTGGATGAAAACAAAGACTATTTTGCTCCGTGCTTACTCATGATTTTTAGCGAAAGGCGTGAGCAAAAGGTGTTGCTAATATACATTATAGAAATAATGTGCGTCTCCCCGACTATTAACTTGTACTTGTGGAAAAGGGGCATTAATTTTTGGCTTTCCTCTTGCCCGCGCCCATAAACAAACGTTAACGGTCAGGGTAGAGACTGTTATTTCCATTATATTATCACCAAACTCAAGAAAACCGTCAAATTTTACGAAAATCCCCACCCCATTCGAAAGTCAACGGTGCCCAAGAACTTGAATTACATAATACAAATATTATATTCTCTGAACAGTGACGTGCTGCGCTGAATGCGAGCTAAGGCCAAACCAAAAATTGTGCTGTTCCGGTAGCCCGACCTACCATATTTTTACCTGCCGACCGTAAATTTTTTTAGTGTTACTTAAACAGGGAGGTAAAAAAAGAAAGAAAAAAAAATTGTTAAATCACGCGTTCGTTACTTGGCATTCGATTTATGTTTTGTTTTTCTTTCATATGTATGATACATTTTTGGAAATGTTGTGGACGGTGTTTGACCACCCTGAGCTCCTGAAAAATGCATATTTAAAAATAAAAAAATATTTTGAAAAAAAATTCCTGCCGATCTACCCTATTTTTTAACTCCATGTTATCTGAACAGCACAATTTATTGTTTTGGCCTAAGCGCTTTTTGCCAGTGAGTAGTGCATGCGCCGCATTGTTACGCATGCTGTAAAATGTTTGGGAAAAAGTGTCAAAAATCAGCCAACAAGAGCTCCATTTTATTTTGTGACTGATTATGATCCTTGTGCAAATCACAGTGTACGTTTTAGCCGTAAAGTTACAAGTTTTACGTTACCGTGAACTGCCAATATTGCTATTTATATTCACGGGCATGTAAACAAACCATTACTGTACCATCGCTATGCATTTGTGGTGTCACGTTTTTCAGCTCGACCACTAAAAATGCGATTGACATGGAATGGTAATATAATAGCCTATTATGTAACCAGCACTTTACCCAATCATAATCGAGGATGTGGCGTCATTAGCCAGTAGGAATTCAATAATACAATCTTAAACGAAGCCTGGTTACAAAAATTGTAACTTGATGCACATTATTCCGACAAACTTGAAATGTCGAGACGGATCATACCATGCATGCTTTAGGACACTATGCTATCTAACGTTTGTAACAGTGTAATGACGACAGAGTGCAAGCTCGCCATATTCACTTCATTTGCACGAGTGACAGTATAGCAATATACATAGTACACCGAAGCAGAATGTTGACAGAAATAAATACTTTCTTTGAAAAGAGATATCAAAAGATTTACAAATGTCTATGACATAAGAACGTATGATAATAATCTATCCTACTGTTAGTTTTCTCTATATTCTTAAAATTTGATACTATCATGATATAATTTATGTTCTATTTTTCGGGTTTTTTTTCAGTGAACATTTTTATACTTAAAAAATTATCTATTACAGCAACCCCCATCCCCCCCAAGTGAGATCATTGTCATAATCACCATCGTTATCTTTACTTGACTTTTACAGGGGTTACATCTTGGTCGAGCATAGAATGTATTGGAAGTCCACATGCGACAGCAGGATCTACAACAGAAGGTATAGAAAGTTGGTGGCTTACATGACTTATTGAGAGAGAGAGAGAGAGAGAGAGAGAGAGAGAGAGAGAGAGAGAGAGACAGAGAGAGAGTGTGTTGTAATGGTGTAGTGAGTTGAAATTTTTTACACTTAGGGGGGTTGCCAGATTTGACCATGCAGTGAATGGTTTTCGGTCGAGATTATTCCCAGACTACGTCTAGCTATTTACTGACATGGCCACGCCACTCATCGGGATACCTATTGTGTTCAATCCATCAGTCAATCTGAATCTTTAAAATGTAGTGACAGAGAGGATTGCTCAGATGGTACAGGCTCTTGCTATAACAAGTCAAACAGATATATGTAACAAATCAGACAGCAGCTTTGCCCTGTACCAGAGACTGTCCCATGAAAAAATTCCATTGTTAATTATTCAGATTGTGCTTATATTTTCACACTGCAAGGGCACAATTGATTATTTTTATTACAAATTGTAATATATTTTACAACTGTACATGATTGAGATGTGCACAACTGGACGAACTCAGCTTCAAAAATACAGTACCTGAAATATAGTAAATGTATGGGGCCTTGCCCCTGACACACGCTTGAACAACAACAATCACAGAAGAATAGAGGTACTCTTTCAACTCCAACTTACTCTTGAACCACCTCAATCGGCATATGAGAAATTTCACAGTACTGAAATGGCTCTTGTCATTCAAGGTTCACAACGGTATAACACTATCGCTTGATTCAGGACATGATGTCATCTTAGTTTTACTGGATTTATCTGCTGCTTTCGACACCGTTGACTATAGTATTCTGATCTTACGTCTAACTGATCTGCGCCTACAGGGCACTAGTCTACACGTCTGGTTTTCGTCATATCTATCTACCAGATTCCAATCAGTAGTCATTGAAAGTCATCATTCATCTTCTCACCCACTACGATTTGGTGTACCCAAGGTCCTGGACTTGGACTACTACTTTTAACACTCTACATAGCACCCTTTGGTCAACTTATATGACGTCATAAGTTAAATTCCCATCAATATGCGAACGACAACCAACTCTACCTGGCATTCGCTAAAAGAGAAACATCGGATACAAGATTTAGGATTGCCTTGTTGGCATCAAGGGTTGGATGAATTCTATCAACCGAATGAGGACGAGACTGAATTATAACATCGCGTTTTAGCAGCGTCTAGAATTCCATTCAGGCTATTAGTGGAGACAGTACCATACACCCAGTGGAATGCGTTCGGAATACCGGATTCATGTCTGACAGCTCACATAAGTTCAGGCTTCATATCATACTATTCTTCTCAATAATAATATCTATTATATCTAATAACTAATAACTACACTTATCGAACCAAGTAACCCTTCCAGATCTCTCCGTTCAGGAGATGGATTATCTCTCAAAATTCTGCGGACACGACTCAAGTCTTATGGTGATCGTTCATTTTCATATGCTGCTGCCATGTTGTGGAATGGCCAGCCCGATCATATTTATTCTGCATCAAGTACAGAAGTTTCAAATCCCGACTCTACTGCTTTGAGAAAGCTTACCCTTGTGACACTGTGTACTGTGAACATTTTGATATACCAGGCGCTATATGAAAAGTTATTATCGTATCGTATTATATTGTATCTTCCATCCTTTTTTAACCAATCAATCAATCAATCAATCAATCAATCAATCAATCAATCAATCAATCAATCAATCAGTCAGTCAGTCAGTCAGTCAGTCAGTCAGTCTGTCTGTCTGTCCGTCCGTCCGTCCGTCCGTCCGTCCGTCCGTCCGTCCGTCCATCCATCCATCCATCCATCCATCCATCCATCCATCCACCCATCCATCCATCCATCTACCTATCTATCTATCTATCTATCTATCAACATGATGACAATAAAAAGATACAATTGAAAATATGTTTTAAAAATTGAGTTTTTCGTATCAATACCTTAACATATAAATGTTTACTGGCAAACAACATATTCGGGTGACTTTTTGTAGACTTGTTCATGTATACCAAAATAACATTATTATTATACCTGCTAGTAACCTTAATGATGCAAGTTTTACACCTTTTGCATCACCTACTTCTTGAAAGGTTTGTGAAGTAGAAGCTATCACTATAAATAATAAAAATATATTTTCCCTGGTAAATGTATATTTGCTAAGCAACTCAAGGTTCAGAAAATATTTTTTTTTCTCAATGGATAATACTCATGAAATCTGAAGAGAGTTATTTCCCGTGGTATTATGACAGAACCCCATGACCTGTGAGTGTATGCGCACCGTATAAGCGGTATTTACACGGGTGCTGCGGTGTATTCGGCGGCAGTCCTTTCACGAGCGAAGTGAGTGAATGGGCTGCATATGAAGTGCATACTACCTTAAAGAGGAAAATTTTGATATGTTGTATTTCCATACGGATACTGAACCTGAGCCCCACAAGGATGTAGTTTCGGTAGCCTACTCAGAAGTTAGTCATACGTCAGTGGCTATGAAATGCTAAACACAGAAACTAACATAATTTTCAACAAAAAAATGGCTATTCATCTGAAAATGTGAGCTGCCAGAAAATCTACAAGACCTTTGACCAAAACCTGTTCTGTTCCAAAGCAAGACATTTCCTTAAACTCATACACAAATGTTTTACATTTTAAGCCAAAGTACACATGATATTTTGATGTTTTAACCATTGAGCTAGGTTGTTGAACAACATTTTTTGATATTTGGTGATGAAGCCGCAAGTGGTTTTGGCAGTGATGTCTTTGCTAGATGAGCGGGTGTTGTATGTCACTCTCTCAAATTCTTTTAATGTATTAATTGTAAATTTGGCCTTCATAAAACTTATGAATAGTCATTGCAAATCTTATTTGTAAATATCTTACTACATTTAAATTGTTTGTGCTATTACACCGTACCTTTACAAGCAGTATCTTACTTGCCTTAAGTATTTCTGACTTTTCAGTTATCCATAAATCAACAGAAATGAGGAATTAGTTAGTTCTTGTTCCATACTATTAGACATACTTAACCAAATACACCTTCTGCATGCCATCATAGTTTCAGTGTCACCTTTTAAAGCGTCCATGTAAATCGACCTGTAAAAGTGACATGAAAACTATTTCAACAAATTTCTGACTTGAACCCATGTCATAGATCTCCGTAGCTGTGGGTCCATAGCGGTGGCGGAGGCTTTCTTATGGGTTTTCTGTGTTTTACGTGCTTCATTTAGACTTCGACGACTTTTCAAGGTGCCTTCGCAGCTATGGTAGTTTCTATAAATGAGTAACCGAATCTGTGCAAGCAGATAGTTGCGTACAATTTTCGGCCAAGTTGCATACAATTATCATCTATAGCTTTGTTATTGGAGACGTACTATAACCAGGAATTCCGACAGAGTTCAACTAGGGAATTTGCCATAGCTGTGGAGGCGGTGTTGATGACCGGTCAGAAAACCACTACAGCTATGGACCTGCTAAAATCCCTGTAGATCACGTATTGCCAAGCTGCCGCTAATGGTTCTCGACCGTTCATGATGAATCGTTAACTTTAACATATTGACGTTCAAATTTTTGTCCTGTTAGCGATGCTTACATTCGAGACAAATCGATGTAATAATGATGAATTCGAGGTCAAAAGCACTGACACTATTTGTACTACTGAACACATTTTTTTCTTTTTCTCTCAGTTTCAGCCGCCATTTTTCTCGTGAGTCCAGATCATAGGCTGTCATTAGGATATTATCAATATCAATTAAACGAATTACATTGGAATATTATTTTACAAGACTGGGAACCAATTATAGATATTGAAGTAGTGAGAAATAGGTTATTCCTTGCTATTGACCAGACAGGCAAGGTGAAACTTCAGGTGAATGGTCAGTGGTTCGATAGTATACAATCATCCTGTTGTGTGATCGGCATCGCTGTTGGGAAAAACGATGCATTACTGGGATTTGGAAGTGATGGTATGGTACACATCTGGTCGGATAACACTTCATCCTGGAGTGCAGGGCTTCATAACAGTGGTGGTGTTTCGAAAATAACATTTAATGTTGAAAAAACAAAATTGTTCGGCTTGATAAAAGAGGGTCATGAAATTGCTATTGCAACCATGGACGAACAATTCTGGTCTAAACCCGTCGTTTACAGTAAAACGACTGTACTAGACATAATATGCTTGCCTTCAAATACAATAGCTAT
This sequence comes from Ptychodera flava, assembly GCF_041260155.1. NCBI lineage: Eukaryota > Metazoa > Hemichordata > Enteropneusta > Ptychoderidae > Ptychodera > Ptychodera flava. The sequence goes on along the minus strand of NC_091944.1, from coordinate 23,575,644 downwards.
TCTGAATAATGCTAGATGGATTGCGATGGCGCTTGCTACAGTTTGTGGAGAAATACGGGACTCGCGAGGTATGTATACATCGTATTATAATTTTAACTGCATTTATTTATTTATTTATTTATTCATTACATGCATGCCAATGTGGCATAGATGTAAAACATGACAACTTGTTCATACTTAAGCTATGATAAAGAAATCGGCATGTTCAATAAACTAGGTTCTGAGAAAGTAAAAACGCAGGTCATTCAAAAGTAAAACTTAGGAATAAATCAAAAAACGCAAAATCCCCCTAAAAAACTCAAAAATCCCGAATGATCTTAACGTACAATTACGTTTGCAGCACAAACCTTACAACTATTTCAAGTAATGTTTGACATTATGAAATTGCACTAGCATAGGTTTTGACACTGCACAGCTTTATAGCGAATTCAAGTCGAGTGGTTTTACTTTTGTGCACTGGTTATCACAGGCTCTACGGAAACAGCCATCAACAGGGTGAATTGTAAGTTAGGCCTTAATAAATCTCACAATTGGTTGTTGCAAACATAATTTGAGAATATTATAGTACATTATAATTATCGTACGTTTTACATTTACCAGAAGTATCTGATTTGTCTTAGATCCTGTTTTCCTTCAACCTAAGATCCATCCACGAGATGAAATCTTTAGAAACAATTAGGCGTACTGAACCAGATAATTAGAGGTTATTACTCAATATCGCCTGTTCCTTGTGTCGTATCAGCATGAGTGTCATTTGTGCTGCGTCAGACACTCGACTTCGTCTCGTGTCTGACGCAGCACAAATGACACTCATGCTGATACGACACAAGGAACAGGCGATATTGGGTAATAACCGATTTATCATATACCCATGCCCATAATTTTAGGGAATTTTTACTAATAGAACGAAAAACCTTAAATTTTGAGGCTTTACTTTATTACGACTTGCGCATAAATATCAGAATGTTTATGTGAACAGGCTTCATTCATAAAGTATACGACGAAGATGTCAACATCACGCGCGACATCGCTGCAAGTCCCGGGGGGGGGGGGGTAACTCCGAAAGATGGCTATACGGGGAGGGTCCGCGCGAAAGGGGTCGTTTTTTTGCACTGTTTGGTATCAGAAAGGGTATACTTTTCACGAGGTGTTGGTATGAGAAAGGGTCCGGTTTTAAACACAAACTAACATTTGTTAAAAAATCATGCTGTCAACACTGGAAACCCATGTATCTACATCACAGATCTATCATCAATATTTCCGATCTGTCGGTTTGACTGTTGGTACCCCTGGTACGCAAGGCGAGTGAGTCGTATCTGTATACGTATGGTATTGTATGGTATCAGATAGCTTTGGAAACGCAGCTATCTGTTGGCGGGGCCGGGTAGCGTGAGTTGCTATGCGGGTCAAAGGTCAACCCGCCACTCACATAGCAACTCACGCTACCCCGCCAAGAGATAGCTGCGTTTCCACAACTAGGTATCAGAAGGGTAGGGTTTTTTTTTGCTCAAAACTGTATCACAACAGTTTTGGGTTTCCATGTTCGTGCGGAGCCCCCCCCCCCGTACTATTAGCCTTGGAGTTACCCCCCCCCCCGGGCTGCAAGTCGTCCATATCTGAATGAAACCCAAGAAGAAAGACACCGGGATACAAAAATCGTCATACAGAAGAAACATTTTAATGTGCAATATGCTATTTCAACTGTAACCGATCAAAAACTGCTCAGCTTTAAATCTATCCTGATTTCGATCGTCGTACGGCACAGAGCTTGCGCGGAGAGGACGCCATTTGGTTAGTTTACTTTAGAGTTGCCATGTCAACAGTCGTCGCGCTGTCACGCCACGCGCTCACTACCTGTTCGGTGGAGACCGTGCACAGTGCCGGCGCCATGCTAATGGCAGGATGTTTGCTAGAAGTTGACCCAAAAAATACCATCGGAAAAAAATTTCAAGACTGAACATGATATTTCCGTATTTTGCTACCAGAAATACCCATGTTCCTCGATCGCTTCGCAGGCGGGGAGCGGCAGCCATTTCGTTGTTTACGTTGTTTACCAACAAACTGCTAAGGGATGGACACAAATTACAGGGGGGGTGGGCCGGTGTTTTTGGGGGTGGGTCGCCATTTTTCGCGCAAGCATTTTTGAAGGGTCATAAAATTTTGTGCAAGCCTATGGGGAGGGTCACCTTTTTCATGCATCAAAGCTGAAATTGCATGTGCACGTTATGGAATACTGAAAAAAGAAAAAATACCTCCTGGCACTTTCATTTTCTGCCATTACCATTTTCGGCGCGCCCTTCGTTCGCAAATTTCAGGTATAATAAACAATGTATTAATGATCCAAGCAGCCACATTGATTTAAGTTGTCATGATTTCTACTTATTCAACACTATTGTGCATAACTGTCCCCTATAATAACTCTTTCAATAACATTTGGGAGATTACTTATTTGACATCATTCTCCCATTGACAATACATTGGGTATAGGTCGGTGTCAAACGTTCATGTCGCTGTATGTACATTTTTTAATTTTTTGAGGACATTGACAGAATACAAACTGTTCAGAATAGTGCATAGTGTCATCAATAACAACTGGAAGCTTCAGGTCGAACAACTTTTGAATAACAATTTAGGATCAGATAACCTATGAGTTATTTGTAGTTTCCTCATAGCCTACAATGTATAGTGAATCAACATTTTGGTGAAATTCCAAAATCAAATTTCTTGCACAACCATTGACTTGAAACCACTCTAGTCTAATCATGAATATTAATACTAATAATTAGGTGTACATAAATGCACAGGTTTACCAAGTTTTGTATTGGAAAAAAATTATTCATAGTTTCATCATAGACTGCCATGTATAGTGAATGGACATTTCAGTGAATTCCAAAATCAATTTCTTGCACACCCATTGACTTGAAACTACTCTAGTCTAATCATGAACATTAATACCAATAATCAAGTGTACATAAATGCACAGATTTTCCTATTTTTTTATTGGAAAAAAATTATTCATAGTTTCATCATAGACTGCCATGTATAGTGAATCGACATTTAAGTGATATGCCAAAATCAAATTTCTTGCACAACCATTGACTTGAAACCACTCTAGTCTATCATGAACATTAGTACCAATAATTCAGTGTACATAAATGCACAGATTTACCTATTTTTGTATTGGAAAAAAAAATTATTCATAGGTTTCACCATAGACTGCCATGTATAGTGAATCAACATTTCGGTGAAATTCCAAAATCAAATTTCTTACACACACATGGACTTGTAACCACTCTAGTCTAATCAAGAACATAAATATCAATAATCAAGCATACATAAATACACAGATTTGCCAAGTTTTGTATTTAAAAAAAATTATTCATAGTTTCTTCATAGACTACAATGTATAATGGATCCACATTTCATGCGAAATTCCAAAAACAAAGTTATTGTACACAGATGCACGTGTTACCACCCTCTTCTAATCAAGCACAATTATGTCAATTATTCAGGGTCATATATACACAAATAGTGCATATTTTTAATTCTGAAAATTTTTTTTACAGTTTTGTCATAGACTCCCATGTATAGTGGATCAACATTTTATGCGAAATTCAAAAACAAAGTTATTGTACACAGATGCACATTTACCACCCTCTTCTAATCAAGCACAATTATGTCAATTATTGAGGGTCCATATATGCACAAATAGTGCAAATTTTAATTCTGAAAATTTTTTGACAGTGTTGTCATAGACTCCCATGTATAGTTTTGTCATAGACTCCCATGTATAGTGGATCAACATTTTGACAGAAATTCCAAAATCAAATATCTTGTTCACATGTGCACTTGTAAACAACCCATGCTAATCAAGTATATCTATATCAGTTATTAAACATCTGTATATGAACAGATATAGCTAGTTTTATACTGGAAAATACACGTTCGTAGTTTTCTTATAGTCGACTACATGTATAGTGAATCAACATTATCGATAAAATCTAAAAATTACATTTTTTGTACAGGCATGCACTTTTTACCTGCCACTTCAAGCAAAGTACATTTACATGAATTATCACACACATATGATTTGATATTTCTTGGACAACACGTTATATCGGCCACATTTTGCCTTCCTTTCGGGAGGGCGACTTAAAAAGTATAGCAAGTCAGAAGGGGTCTTTAACACATTGGGGGTTTTTTTTGGGGGGGTATTGAGTAACAGGGGAGGGTCACTTATTTTCATGCACGGATAAGGGGGAGGGTCACTAATTTTTGTGCATGAACTTTTGAAGGGTCACTATTTTTTACGCAGCGGTTTTTTCGAAAAAACACGGCCCACCCCACCCCCCTGTAATTATGTCCAGTCCCTAGTAGTTCGTGAAAACTCTAAAACTGATGAAGTTCATCGTGCATATCTCGACGTTTACCGTGAAATATAACAGCTGATATTTTACGGTGTGGGTATATGATAAACATTTGGTATGTTATCGCATGTTATCACTTTTGAATGCCTCGGTGCAAAGTTACCTGTAAATGCGACACGTTATAAAATGTTTAAAACTGATGATTCTGACGGTACAAAATTTGATGAAACCTGCTACAGATATTGATCTGATATAAATATCTAATTGTGCTATGAAACAATGAGCGGGGTCAAGTTGATTAAGGGTTCATTTGCATAATTAGTGATATAACTCAAGTGCAGTATTAAATTTGAGGAAACGTTCTACAGATGTTGATCTGATAGATATCTAATTGTACTGAGAAGCAATGGGTTTGTCAAGTTAATAATTAGCTCATTTACATATTAAATGAGGTTATGTAATTAGTGATTTAGCTCTGATAGTACTGCGCGGAAGTTGATGAAATCTGTTACATATAATAATATAACAGATATCTGATTGTTCTTTTACACGCCTCACACGGGTGTCGATTATATTGGTATGAATTGTGTTTATTGACAGGAATATTTAAAAATATTATACAATAAATCCTCGTCAGAGATAGTTAATCTGCCAGTACACCGTATACACGTCTAGTCTTTTCAGTAGTCTGTCTTCCACTCCGCGTCGTGTGCTCTGACTGCTGTCAGAATATACAATGTCTGCGTTTGTTCTTGTGTTTTGGTAAGTGATTATCCTTGGTCTGCAAATGTTGCGTAACATCTCCTTGCTCGTTGTTTTGTCACTTTAAAATGAGACAGGTCAAAGGTACAATTGTTTTACACAATTTCGTTAGAGTAAAAAAGTATGCAGTAATTCATGTCATACAGTATTATGTCATGCGTTCAGTATTGTCTGATAAATGTCAATGCATGTCGAATCTTTAGCAGTCAATTTCAGTGCTTGATAACTGAGTTTGTAATTTTGTCAAACTCAAAATCTGTACATGTCATTTGCATATAACACGTCATTTCTTCCATTCAGGGGTCACATTAGCATGTCAAGTTGTTCTGTTGAGTAAATGTTAACATTTTCTATTTACTGGATACCCAGCATTCTGTGAAGCGTACTACTATTAATGAACCTGTTGCACAACACGTGAGCACATTCAGTTCACATCTTGTTCTAATTTCAAGTAGCCCTGGTTTTTGCCGCCCAATCACGGTCATACCAACTGAACTCTCGCGTAGACATATTATTTTACCAGTACATGTAGGTGTATGTATTTGTTCTTTCAACATATAGTAACCATGCATTTAAATTGAAACTACATTTCCCTTGCGTAAATAAACACGATTGGAACTAATTCGGAACAATTGAATCTTCATTTTTTTCAAATTTCGCAAAAATGTTAGGTGCCCTAAAGCTGAATGTTGCATTATTACGAATTACTCATAAAAAAAACAAGTGTATAACTTAAAAAGAAAAGCAGATGAGCTTATATTTGCAGATTAACCCGACATTACTTCACTATCCATTTATCCCAAATTAGTTCAAATCATGTTAATAGAGCACTTTCATCACAATCTAAGTTGATTCTGTACATTAACAATATGCTAAGCCAGTAACTTATGTAAATGACATTAATTCTACGCATCAATGGTGTTGCCCTGCATCACTGTGTCAAATTGGCTCAGTCAGCCCACTAATACCAGGTTAGTGTTTGGCAGTGTAGAACATTTTGCCGAGTATGTACCTAGAGAGGGTGTGCCAGTTGTTAACCAAATTGGCTGGCATTGAAATGTGATAATAAATAAGTGGCACATTTTCCACAAGTTAAAATATTTTTTGCTATACCGTTAATGACTATGCAAAGCACATAGTATCATTTGAAGAGAATTTTATTTATTATGGCGTACATTTTTACCTTAGAAACAGGTGATCATAGAATAGATCCATTGCAATCAAAAACATCAAAATGCTCTAAGAATGATGGAAATGCAACATTTTTTATTATCTTTAATATAAGAAAAAAGTCAGTTTGGTGGCAAAAACACACTTGTCATGCTGCAAATTTAATGAATTATCCAGGTGCCTATATCATGATTGTAAGAAAAGTGTAATTTTTACTGCCAAAACAGCTGCCATGGTAACATTTGCCCTCTAAACAGATGGCGTTTTGGTTTCAGCGCACCCAATATTGCGCTATACTGCAAGCTCATATGTAAATCGGAACTAATATTATTGGCAATAATTTATTTCCCTATAAAAGTTTAATCTATTATTATTGACTATATTATCAACATGATATTTTCTGCAACAGGTCACTCATTTTTAGGGGTGGAAATTGATTTAGCGTCACAAGGAATTGATAGTGGGGATGACCCTTTACCTGGATTTCAAGACCGGGCAACAGGTATATATCTATATCATAAATATTTATTTCCTTATAACGACGAGGATAACAAAAAGAGTTATTAGCGGAAGGGCTTGTTATCGCTTTTGAAAACAGACTAGTTTTTGGCGACTCACAAAGCCAAAGGGAAACAAAGGTTCACGGATACCAATTATGGACAGTCATTTCTTCATCTTCTTCACTTTCACTCCGAAGATCACACATTCACATTACTTATTAAATCTAAGGTTCTATGATATCACACATTTGGTTTGGTATTCACATTTAATAAATTATTTTACAATGGTCATAAATCAAATTATAATGCATTGAATTTCATCTTACCTCTAAGCTGTGTTGGTCATGCGTAGTTTAAGTAGAACTGAAAGTTGATAATTGTTACATATTGATTTTTGCTAATTTGCATATTTTATGAAATATTCTAATTAAGCAAAAGTCTGCAAGCTCTGATGTCGACCACACCTCACTTATTCAACGATCATACTTCGGTCTACTTGTGCTGTAAGGTTGAACAGCACAATGTTATGATTGCTAACCATTCAATCTTTTGTAAATTTGATGAATTACTCCGACCGAGCCATATATTTTTGCTGAATATACAGAAGTTTCCCAAACATGTCATAGCTTTGAGTCATTTATAATACTTAGGTCTACGTATTTAACAAGTGTAATGCGCATTTCATGCTTATTATTGACTATCTATATTTAACGACGTGCTTTAACTAGGCAATGAAATATATCAAAACTGAATATAGTTGATTTGTTATTCTACTATAAACTATATTCTGACAGTTTGGTGAATATTATATCCTATCATTAGCTCATTTGCGTAGTTAATGACTTTCTGTTACTAGGCTAGATATCAAAGTCAATATACTAATCTACACTAGTAATACCTCAATCAAGTCATACTAAAAAGTCTGATACTGTGATATGTCATAATTTGCTCCTTTGCATACTTAATAAATTCATGAATGTAGACCATACATCAACCAATCTTCTGCTATGTCTAGACATGTTACAAATATTTGTTGAGCATATGTCATTGGGAATGTGTTGGGATATCTTCACCGAACCAGTAACTCTGAAACTTACTCACAATATGTCAATTATATTAAGCACCATGTCTAACTAACAAGAGGGCAGTGTATTGATGTTCTAGGTGAAGGTTCTCATTTTACCCTTTTGTCAGGACATACAGCTGTACATAACTTTGTTTTATGATCTAATATCTTAAAGTGGTCTTTCTCTAAATTGTGTCTGCCCAGAGTTATGCCCAGAAATGTTGGTCTGATTTCAATAAAACTTGGTACAAGAGTACAGGGTACAGGTACAGGGCAGTACAAATGTACATCAATAATTTCATTTGATTATCCAATATGGTCACCTAGAGGTAGTCTTGTTTTAATTTTTGTTGGGTTGAAGCCTTTCTCGGATATGCAACGACAAATTACAAATAAATTTTGCAAGACAAGATAAAATGAAATGTGACATAGCAACAACACTATATATGTCCATTCCTGCCGGTCACACATGATTCTGATTTAATTTACACGTACTACAAATCACCAAATCACGGGCGGGGACAGTGTCATGGTCAATGACTTGTTTCTGATGTCATTGTTCCATAGCATATGTCATTAAATTATTAGTAAATTCCTTTTGAAATACTTTTTTCGAAATGGTCTGTTTTCGCAGATAACATCACTGGACAAAATGCCTGATATTCATATATATCTTGACATTCTTTAAACAGCTGGAAACTACCTGCCGTCCTCCCGTCCGCGCGCGTCCCCGTCCCGAGACGGGTAACTTTTCAGTCGGACGGGAGGAAAATTGTACTTCCACGTCCGTGTGTCGGGCTCTCGATAGTAGCCCATACGGCATACCTAGTAATCTCATCGATCAGCTTTCCTTTATATCTTTATATTTATAGCACTGGCTGATATCGCGCAAATCTCGCTTAGTGTGAGATTTACTAGTATGAGCGACTTCCTGTTTACCCGTGTTTACATGTCTCGCTTGCATTACGTTCCGGCGTCACACAGTTGCACAGTTTCAGTAGCATAAGCGCGTCGAAGTCGGACGTATTGGTATACTACATTTCGTTTATTTTACACAACATCTAGAAGCAGCTATAAAGATATAAAGGAAAATGAGGGCAACTCCACACATCGGCTCTACCAAGATTGTTTAGTATTACGATATGGTGAATAAAAGGATCATTGCATTTATTTTGTGCGGAACACATGGCGAGACACCGGTGAATCGATAGTGCTTTGACCCTAGTCATGTGATTTGGGTCCCCGGTAAACCGGTTTGTTGATTGAGTGATTCGTCTTAACGGTGTTGGTTCCTTCATCAGTCGCTCTCCTCTTGTTTTGTATCCCATCCGCTTGGTTGTGTGATGAAGTCATCTTCGTACTCGAGGAAGAGAAGCCAGATTCGTTGTTGAGAGAGTTAGCCACTATTGACTGACTCTATAGTGAGCGATCCGGTGTGTGGTGTCATATTATAATTAAGATGTTAAATAGAATGATGACCTGAGAGTGAGACTTGTTTATTTTTACACAGCTTGCCATGTAGCGCAGCACGTCACTGTTCAGTGAATACAACATTTTTTGTAATTCAAGTTCTGGGTCCCGTTGTCTTTCGTGTGGGAAATTTTCGCAAATTGTGACGATTTTCTTGGATTCGTTGGTAATATAATGGAAATAACAGACTCCGCGCTGACCATTAACATTTATTTGAGGGCGCGGGCTCGAGGAAAGCCAAAATTAACGGGCTCGGAAGCCTCGCCCGTTAATTTTTGGCTTTCCTCTCGCCCTTGCCCACAAATAAACGTTAATGGTCAGCGCGTCGCCCATTATTTATATATTAAACACTTTAACACTGCAAGTTTGATGAATATCCCAGTAACTATATCATCTGAGTTTTTTTTGTAAATTTGCAATTTTAATGCCAACACTGCTGCCATGGTAATATTTTCCCTCTAAATTGATAGCATTTTGATATCAGCTCACTAAAATTACGCTATATTGCAAGTTTAATCTAAATCGGAAGTTATATTATTCGCAAGAATTTATTTCTATATCACTGTTTTTTAAGTATTATTACTTACTATAATAACAACATGATGTTTTTTGAAACAGTGCACTCATTTTTAGGGGTAGAAACGTATTCAGCGTCACAAGGAAGTGGTAGCGGGGATAACCCTATACATGGATTTGAAGACCGAGCTACAGGTATATCTATATCATAAATACACATTTAATGAAGACTAGAATAACAACAAATAGGTATGACCACTAGGGCTGGTTCTCGCTGTTTAAGACAGACAAGTTTAGGCGACTTACAAAGCCAAGAGGCAACAAACGTACACGGTTACCCTTTGTGGACAGACATTCTGTTACTTTACCTCAGCTGTGCCGAAGATCACCCATCTGCGTTACTATATCAAATTCTTAACTAACACGATGACCTTTTCCTGTTTTTTCCACAATGCATTACTGTGGTTGTATCAAACACTGTATACACACTCAAAACAACAACAAAAACCGATTTTTTTGTTGTACAATCGATTGTCAAGCAAGAATGACATGATTTGCAATGCCAAACATTGCCATATTTGTTATGTATCCAACGCTGATGAAAATAAGAGTCAGGAATGTACCTTGCCTTACTGTTCTATGAATAACATATCCGGCGTTTATCTCATGGCATTTAAGCGATGTGCGTAACGTACGTTTTGTATACCCTAGCGTGCAATGCATCATTGAACCGGTAATAAAACGATCGTAGACCTCGGCAATTCGTTTGATTAGTGGCCATAACTGGTATAATTCTACAGTCTACGGCAAGTGTAAAGATGAATAGAAGCAAACTTACTGTTTCGAAGACATTCGGTGTGCAATAGAATTAAAGAGGAAATACATGTTGGCATGTGCAGTGGACTTGCCCGTAATAAGAAGAGTTTGAGAGAAGACATTATAAAACTGCATTTCGAAATTCGACTAAGATCATTATCACCTACTAAAAACCTCTTAGAGAGAAAGTTTCATGGCAGCAAACCATATTTTTGCACCGATTATTGTCGTGTTTTAGTCTTGTCAATGTTCTTAGTCGCCGCCGGGTAATGTTAAACGTGCGTGCTTTTGTAAATCCGAAACTGTTTCTAAATCATGACTGAATCGTTGTGTTGCAAACTGGTATGAGGACATACATATACAAATTGAGTTATTCGGTGATCCATAAAAATATCTTCGCCAGGCCGTCATTTTGTGCGTAAAGCGATACTTTACTGGAAAATTAAAACCCCTGTTCAAATCATCTTGCATAACGGTACAAATATTAACATAATAATGGTCTGAGATTAATCCTATTAGATTGCAGTTGTTTTGCTTTGCATAATAAAGGTCAATTTTATGGTTAAAAATGTACAATTAGCTATATCCCAAAAATGACTTCTAAATATGATGTAATACTGCCGGCAGTCAAACTGTTCTATGGCTCTATGATATCACACATTTCGTTTGCATGGCTTAAAAATTATAAATCCATTTGCATATTTTAACAATCTTTTACAACGGTCATTATAATCATATTCCTCAGCTGTGTTGGTCATGCGTAGTTTAAGTAGAACTTGAACTTGATAATTGTTAGATATTGATTTTTTTAAATTCTCTTATTAAACCTACGTGCTAACAAAACTCTAGCAACATATTTATATAATGATTGCAATTTTAAAAGAAGACAAAAGACAGAAGCGCCTCATAATCTTCGTAACAATGACAATGCTTAGGTCTACCTATTCAGACAGTTTAATTGGCATTTCATTCGTATTGTTAACTAACTGTATATTTAACGACGTGCTTTAACGAGGCCATGAAATATATCAAAACTGAATACAGTTGATGTTGTACTATACTAGAAACTATTATATTCTATCATTAGCTCATTTGCATAGTTAATGACTTTCTGTTATAAGGCTATATATCAAAGTGAATATTCTAATCTACACTAGTAATACCCAAATTAAGGCATACTTAAAAGTTTGATTTGTGTAATGTTTCATATTTTGACCTTTTGCATATTTAATAAATTTATGTACGTAGGCAATAAATCAACCAATCCCCTAACATATCTAGACATTTTTTGAGTCATTTGATGAGAATATATGTTATTGGGAATGTGGGTTGTGATATCAATCTTGAACGAATCAGTAACTCTGAAACTTACTCACACTTTTTCAGTTATATTAAGCACCACATCTCACTAACAAGATGGCAGTGTATTGATGTTCTAGGTGAAGGTTCCCATTTTTAGCTCACGTGTGTAAACACGTGGGCTATTGTCATAGCGATGTCTGTCTGTCTGTCCGTGTGTGTGTGTGTGTGTGTGTGTGTGTCTGTCTGTCTGTCTGTTTACACGATAACTCAAAAACGCCTGAACGAATTCAAGTCACATTTGGTGCACAGGTACCATGTGCTACTTGCAAGAACTGATTAGATTTTGGTCAGTGTTGCTTGCATATTAATGAAGTTATGCAATATCGTTTTTTTCCATACAATGGTTTCCCTATGGAGACGGTAATGACAGTGTAGACATATATCAAGAAATACTGCACAAAATTTCATGAAACTTTTCACAGATGACAATCTAAGAACATTATGATGAAACTGTGAGTGTCATGTCAATTATCTTCTCATTTGCATATTAAATGAACTTTTGTTATTAGTGAGATAACTCTGAAATTCCTGCACCAAACTTGATGATACTTGCAACAAATATTGATCTAATATATATCTAATTATACTTAGAAGCATTAGACAGTGTCAAGTTAATAAATAGCTCATTTGCATATTTTATGAAGGTTTGTAATTAGTCATATAACTCTGATATAACTTCACCAAATGTGATGAAATCTGCTGCAGATACTGATCCGACTGATATCTAACTGTAGTGTAAAGCATTTAGTAGTGTGAAATTAATTAAGGGTCATTTGCATATTTAATGAACTTTGTAATTAGGTATAACTCTGAAATTACAGCACCCAAGTCAGTGAAATTGGGTACAGATATTGTTTTGATAAATATCTAATTGTACTGAGAAGCATTCGGCAGTGTCCAGTTAACAAATAGGTCATTTGCATATTTTATGAAGTTTAGTAATTAGTGATATAACTCCAAAATAACTGCACCAAATGCGCTGAAATCTGCTGCAGATACTGATCCGACAGATATCTAATTGTGGTGTAGAGCGTTTAGTTGTGTGAAGTTAATTAAGGGTTCATTTGCATATTTAATGAACTTTGTAATTAGTGATTTTACTCCAAAATTAAAGCATTAAATTTAATAAACTTGCTACAGATGTTGATCTGATAAATATCCAATTGTACTGAGAAGCATTGAGCAGTGTCAAGTTAATAATTAGCTCATTTGCATATTCCATGAAGTCGTATAATTAGTCATATAACGCCGAAATAACTACATCAAATGTGATGAACACTGCTGCACAAACTGATACGACAGATATCTAACTGTGTTGTAAAGCATTTAGTAGTATAAAGTTAATTAAGGGTTCATTTGCATATCTAATAAACTTTGTAATTAGGTATATAACTCTGAAATTTCGGCACTAAAATTTGGTGAAACGTGCTACAGATATTGACTTGATAAATATTTAATTGTGCTATGAATCATTGAACAGAGTCAAGTTAATGTAGGGTTTATTTGCATATTTAATGAACTTTGTAAAAAGTGACATTACTCTAAAATTACAGCATTAAATTAAATAAAACTTGCTACAAATGTTGATCTGATGGATATCTAATTGTCCCATAAAGCATTGAGCAGTTTCAAGTTAATTGACAGCTCATTCGCATATTAAATAAAGTTTTGTAATTAGTGATTAAACTCTTAGAGTACTGTGCGAAGTTTAAAAAAAACCTGCTACATATAATGATAACATATATCTTATTGTTCTGTGAAGCGTACTACTATTAATGAACCTGTTGTAAAACACGTGAGCATATTCAGTTCATATCTGGTACCCTATTGTCAGAACATACAACTCTACATCTCTTTGTTTTATGATCTAATACGCCAATCTAGTGGTCCTTTTCCATATTTTGTCTGCCCAGAGTTATGCTTAGAAAAGTAGATCTGGTTTCAATAAAACTTGGCACAATGGCATTGTACCGGACAGTACACATGTAAAGCCATACTTCGAAGCATTTGCCCATGCTTGGGACCCTGTTGGTTTTATGTGAGTTTAATATTCTTCTTTCTCTGGAACAAAAACATTGGCTTCTTATTCAGCCAGAACTGAACTACCGTTCGACATAAATGTCTCAAACTTGCAGGACCTAAAGGTGCATATGAGTAGTCGTAGCATATGACCAAGGCATTTCAATTTGTCATATGACCTGGCGGCCATATGGGATTTTCCAAAAACCAAAGATTGCTTAATTGAATTACCTAGTTGTCTAGTCGATTCGAATATTTTGTACAGCAAGTATGACCTATGGTCTTTTGATTTGCAAATAAGATTGCGTGCGTTCACGTGACCTTGGCCGCCATATTGGATTTTCGAAAAATACCAATTTAATCTTCTTCTCACGAACCAACACACCGACTGAAATGAATTTTTTTGTCATATTATCCTTAGTGAAAACGCTTTAAGTTTGTTAAAGGCATTGGTGTCAGTCACATGGTTTGGCCACTATATCGCATGTTACGAAAATCTTAATTTAAGCTTTATAAATCTTCTAATTAACATTCATAAATTTGTCATGTGGTAATTTTAGAAAATATATGTAATTATACTATTAATTTTATTAAACACCATTACAATATTTCAAGCGGTCAACGTGTTCTATGTTCCGTTGGTGATAATGAGAATCATAATCTTCCTGTAAAGTTTTGAAACACACAAAAACGATTAATAAAACAACCATTGACTAATCAGTTAGAACGTGTGTTACATGTACATATTGAACGATGGCTATGACACTGACTTACATGCAATAAAAGGTCCATGTCCGGCATATGCTATAAGTTAGAAATTTTGTCAAAAACGTACAAGAAACAGTCGCATGTCCTCCGATGCATTATTTATCTCCCTGCGCTAGGTAATTGCAATATTGTTTTCAACGACTTCGACCAATTTCGCTAAGACAATACACAACTCTCTTATAAAATATATAAACCCATGGTCATCGGGTGAGCTTAGTTTTCACGTCTGTATCCATCGTACTCTCATATCTTGACATTCTTACAACGACGCTCTATAAATGGGGAGAATAACGATAGCGTTGAATTAAGCCATCAAAATTCAAAATTCAACAGATTCTCTGACGAGAAGTTATTGACGAATAAAAACAGTGGTACATAGATTTAACTTATCGACAAAAGCCAGAAAAAATAATTGCTCCGTCCCTTTGTTGCCGAAAAAGTAGTCACACAAATTGCACAGCATTAATCACGGTAACACCTTAATTTATGCCATGGTGTTAATTTGTTGATTATTCGTTGATTTAATCATTATTTTCTATCCACTTGCAATCATTTATGCATTAGGTACAATCAAAATGGATTTCCCTAAACAAGAGAAGGAAAATCCAGAAGTAAGTGTCACCAAACACTCTTATTTAACCAGCGAAAATGGTCATGACGATATGGATTTGTGGACGCAAATAGATAAAGATAAAACCGACATTGGTGAGTGTTGCTTTGTGCTTTGGATTCAAAGGACACGTCTCTTTTCATACAAACGCTTTTTATAGTTTTATTTTCTGCATAAGAGTACCGCATCTTGCAATAAAACTATAACGCTTTGTTTTAGGTTGTGTTCAAGACAGATTCTATGTGGTAGATGTAGATGGCAACATCGTCTCAGTAAGAATTTTACGGGCCAGTAAGTATACGAAGAGAAAGTTAAAAAAACGAAAGAAAGACGTCGTTAATTTACATTCTTGCCGACGTATACTTAAAAGGCGTTTCTTTTGCTTTGCGATCTTTAAACTAGGTTTTACTGGCTAACAGAAGTCGGGCAAGGCCGCAGACTTTTGATGACGAAGCGACTGAGTCCTCTGTTAACAATAATACCAGACAGGTTTTGCGCTTTTATCATACATGTTTAATGATTTAGTTCAAAATACTTTAATAGAAGTATTCGTTGCAGTATATTTGATGCCATGGCAAATGTTTTACTCAATGGTATTTGTTGCTAATCAGTTACTAAATACAATCATAGAAGACGGCATTACTTTAAAATTAAATGATTGATTGCGATAATGATAAAGTGCCAACTTTCTGTGTATCAGCAAATATGTTTATTAGAAAGGAAAGGTGTTCTTTCAAAGTGGAAAAGCATTTTCGCTCTATTTGATCAAGCTGACATTGCACATCAAGTTCACCACACAAGCTATTTATTTTTCAGATGACGTCATCACAAAGTGATCGGAATAGGTATTACATGTTAAATCTCTTACCCTCGAACAGGGGTAATGAATAATACAAAAAACGTCATTTTATCAATATTATTAGATTATATTAATGTTACTTTTCATAAAGTAGCATTTATCATAGCATATATGGGAAGTGTCTAAAATATGTGATGTATTTGTACAGATAAAGATTCAGTGCAACTAGTTTTCTTAATTAAAATAAATGAAAACCAGATGTGAACTGAATATGCTCACGTGTTTTACAACATTAATAGTAGTACGCTTTACAGAACAATAAGATATCTGTTATATCACTATATGTAGCAGGTTTTCTCAACTTTGCACAGTACTCTCAGAGTTTAATCACTAATTACAGAATTGTATTTAATATGCAAATGAGCTGTTAATTAACTTGACACTACTCAATGCTTCATGGGGCAATTACGTATCCATCAGATCAACATTTGTAGCACGTTTAATTAATATAATGCTGTAATTTTAGAGTAATATCACTAATTACAAAGTTCATTAAATATGCAAATGAGCCCTAAATTAACTTGACACTGTTCAATGTTTCATAGCACGATTAAATATTTATCAAATCAATATCTGTAGCACGTTTCACCAAATTTGGTGCTGTAATTTCAGAGTTATATACCTAATAACAAAATTTATTAATATGCAAATGAACCCTTAATTAACTTCACACTACTAAATGTTTTACAAGTCGGATCAGTATATGCAGTAGTTTTCATCACATTCGATGCACTTATTTCGGAGTTATATGACTAATTACAAAACTTCATGAAATATGCAAATGTGCTATTTATTAACTTGACACTGCTCAATGCTTCTCAGTACAATTGGATATTTATCAGATCAACATCTGTAGCAAGTTCTATCAAATTTAATGCTGTAAATTCGGAGTATTATCACTAATTACAAAGTTCATTAAAATTGCAAATCAACCCATAATTAACTCCACCCAATTAAATGCTTTACACCACAGTTAGTTATCTGTCGGATCAGTATCTGCAGCAGATTTCATCACATTTGTTGCAGTTATTTTGGAGTCATATGACTAATTATAAAACTTCATAAAATATGCAAATGACTTATTTGTTAACTTGACACTGCCAAATGCTTCTCAGTAAATTAGATATTTATCAGAACAATATCTGTACCCGATTTCACTGACTTGGGTGCCGTAATTTCAGAGTTATATACCTAATTACAAAGTTTATTAAATATGCAAATGACCCATAATTAACTTTACACTACTAAATGCTTTACACCACAGTTAGATATCAGTCGGATCAGTATCTGCAGCAGATTTCATCACATTTGGTGCAGTTATATCGGAGGCAGACTATACAGAGCAAGGGAACCGCCGGCGCACTGCGAGCGCTTGTCTACTTGTGAGATGTAATGGATGTGTTGGCGGTCCCTTGGCATTTTTATGCAAACTATTACACGTGTAACACTGTACGTCAAAACGTATAAGTGTGTGACTTTTCCCCAAATCATTGCAAACTGTCTATAGTGTGTGTGTGTTGTCGACTTTTCAATTCTGATTTTCTCTCTGCTTTCACAGTCAAAGCGAATGTAGTTCACATTATACTTTTTGTCGTAGTTTATTCCCTAAGTGGTAGTAGTTTTCTTGTGTAAAATACTTTTCACATATATTGTAAGATAAATGCTATTTTATGAAAATTTATATTAATATAATATGGAGAAAACGCATTTTTCTGTATTACCCATACTCATTTAAGGATTTATTAGAAAATAAACTTAACATTTGTACAGTCGTATAAAGAACATCAACCCTATACCATCTGATTATTGTACTTCACATGCTTGTCTTGTTTAGTTTTTGCATATGTTCACAAAACCCTAGAAATCTTGGTATTTATCTGAACATAGTTGCTACTAAGCTATACAATCCAGATAAATTATAAATTACTGTCCTCACGTCAACCATAGTCATCTTTGCCAGCATTACATTGATTTTGTTCAAAAAGTATCTTCCTTTGTTGTATAAAAATGATCGTGCCAATTGAAAAAATGACCACATCAACGGTATGATTTATTTTATTCTACGTGTTTACTAATTCAATCGTTTACTATATATTTTATTTATTTATTTATTTATTTATTTATTTATTTATTTATTTGTTTATTTATTTATTTATTTATTTTTCGTAGGCAACATTGAGATGACTTCTCCGGAGCAGCAGAATGAAAATCGAGATTTTCATTTGAACACCAAGATTAGTCATGATGACTCACTAACATCAGAAGATAAACCCTACCTCGGTGAGTTTTCCTGACTTAGGTTCAACTGGAACATCTACTGTGTTGCAAATGGTTTTGCGATAAAATAATCAGAACGTTTTATTTTGGACAGCTTTTTAGACGTCATGAACATGTCGCGCTAAAGTTAGATGGTAGTATTTTGCCAGTTAACACAGTTCAGTTCTGCAAATTTATCTTAACAGTCAGAAGAATTTCACAAAGGTATAAAGAATATAGTGACCGTTTGTGTTGCAGTCTTGCTGATGAAACCTGCGTATCTCCTGCTTTGCATTTGTTTACTCGAAGATTGTCTATCTGATAAACAGATACAATCCCATAGAATCGATTACGAAGTGAGTTTGTTCTCTGTAAAGAAAAATGTCAGATAAATTTTGATGCTTTCACTATACTTTGCAAACATTTAAGCTGATCATTATTTCATTATCTCCATAATACCAACAGTTTCTTTGTTGTACATGTTAAAACTATGGTAAAGAATAAGATAAATTTTACAATGCTCAGAAAACGTACTTTGTTTTGTTCGATCCACAAGAATTTCGGTTTCTGAAATGCCAACAAATATGCTCAAAAACTTTTATGTCTATTTGAACACACTGACTGTAATCATTGAATTCAACTAACGAGAAAATAGTTTCGACAGACGCCGTGATCATAAAGCGGTTGTGGATGTAGTCGTTGAACGTTTAACCACTTAACGTCGAACATGCTCTTCTCCGACCTTACAAAAATCTTCCATTGTTTCATTTTCACTTAGTCACCAGGCCTTGTATGAACGTATCGACAATTTTATTTGTAACAAAGTTTTTGTTTCTCACACATTACGATAACATTAGTTACATTTCCTTGCCTCCTTTTATAACTTTTCTGTGCTACAAGAACATTCAAGAACATTATTGCGTGGTGCAGTTCGTTCTGGTTCGATTTTATACAGGAGTAATTTGATGCATTTTAATATAATTTTCTAAACCTCCAAACTTGTAATCATCACTAAGAAGGAAGAATATCTAGGCAATATTCTAAATTCTCATAATTTGAAACAGTATGTACACGTGATAGTTGGAAGTTAAACAATGAAACAAACTTTATTTGTTGCATTTTCTATCGCCTGAAATATTTTTCTTATCATCCAAGCACGTTGTAATTCCAAGCTATTTTGAAATTCACTAAATGTTGCCATAATGGTCACAAAGAACGCACATCGGCCAAGTTGAATCATGGTAGATCAAAGTTTTTGTCCATTCCTGGCCTGTGTTTATCGTACATGTACTTCTGTTTCCCACGGTTATTTTTGCAAATGTGTCGGGCACGTGATCGAGTCAGGATGCTGCTTATATAAAAATGGTTGCCTTTGGCTGCCACCAATTGAATGCCTTTAACCCAGCTCTTTTTCGCGATTGCACTGACGATATTGAGAACATCTGTTCATATTCGGAGGACATTTTGGTGGCATGACAATTTCAACGATATGACTTCAGCGATGATTGGCAAATTGACGTCAAATGAAGTTTATAATGCGCAACGATTTGAACTGGTAATCGAGTAGATACAATCACGGCTTTGTACTGAGATGTGAAGTGGTAATCGCTCTGTCATTTTCGGAAGTTTTATCCGATGTTACTTTCATTATGAAATGAATATTAACACCATTTTATAACAGCTAATGAGGCATTATTTTGCTCACTTCAATGCTCTAATATATGAGCGAGGTTACATTTACAATCCTTTACGAGAGTTCGAGTCCCCCCCCCCCTTTAAAGTCAAAACACAGCACTGTATCTTTTTAACAGGAACGATTGGTTTCGCCACTCATAATTTATTTAAAAAAAACTGCAAATAAATTACCGACAAATATTTTGTCGCTCCTCTGGTCTTATTTCAACAGAAAAGATTAATTTTGCAAGGCCATGTTGGCCTACCAAAAAACTGTTTGGGGTTACCGATGTGCATTACTTATAGCTAGCATTTATACTTAGCCATCGTGCTGCATTCATGGTATCTTTGCGCGATATCATCGATCTATAGCTACAACTGTAGCTCCATGCCATAACCAACCGACCCCAACGCAGTAAATAGTGGCAAAATCTGTAATATAAGGGAAGACATTTGTGTACAAAACGCCGTCCTTATACTAAATGTTTCTGAGCCGCTTTTTGATTTTAGCACAGTGACTGTAATTAAACCATCTACCACTAAAATTATTGTTGATCTTAACATAACACTTCTAGGTCTACGTACTACAGGTAAGTACATAGTACAATTGTCCGTGGCGTAAGTCAATTAAAGAGGCGTCCATACTGCCTATACTTGGTTAGTTCACTGTTGCAAAGGTCTCACTTGTTATGTGAGATAGGTACATCAAGTAAGATTGGCCACGTTACACGTACAGTTTTACAGTCAGCATTAGCACGCACCTTAAAATTATTCTTTTTTTATGTATCAACTATGTCACTGTTGCGATGTTGTAGCTTTTCGGTGACATAGGGACAAACCGTATATAACTCAAGCATGCAAAGGAAAGCTTTTCTTGACAGCCACTATTGTCTACTTCTCTGTCCAGGTTCACAGTTCCGTTGTCGCCTGAATTTGATTTGACCACTGTCGGGGTGTTGTTGAATAGTTGGAATAGCTGAGACAGATTCCTTTTTCCCGTTTTATTTCAAATGTTCGTTCGTTCATCTGTCAATAACAGTGGGCGCTATACTAAACAAGGGCAAAACCGTATGACGCCAATATAAAGCTATGATGACAACCCTCAAATCTATAGAAAATTGTGATGAAATTATCAGATATGAATTACATATTCCCTAGGCCATCGCGGGTCGTTGTTTGCTCGTCTGTCCATGTCCGTTGCAAGGTATTCATAAATCCTACCAAATTTTATAATTAACTTGGTACTGTTGATTACAAAGCTCCATAATAAAGTTCACTAACACTGATTGCTGACTTCAAACTAGTAAGTTCACAAACACTAATTTGAACTCAGCAATCATCTTTAAAAATGAATTTTTGCTCTTTGAAAACTCTCCATATTTATCCACATTTCATGTTTATCCATTTATCGATGACTTCCGGATAAATAACCCGTCTCTCGCATCGTGGACAATAATGATCACGCTTTGTCCATCTCTTTAACCTAACGAACAGCCATTGTACTTGGCTTTACCCTACAGTGTTCATTTATTTATAACACGACGAAAAACATTTTCAAATTTCCGAAAAAGTTAGATTTCATGATATTTTTACAGAAAAATTATAAAAGGGTACTAAATTTCTCTTTAAATTCATAAATTTCTGAGAAAATAACAGCATGAGGCATTTGCAAATCACTTCCTTCTATTTGTACCACAAGAAAAATGACTTACATCATTTTCTGGTTGCAAAATGTAGTAAATTTGTACCATGGAAATAATCGAGATTTTATCTTACTCATTTACACAGCAGTACCTTTCACTTTGAAATTCAGATTATTTTTCTGTCTCTCTAATCCAGGTTATAATTCTACGGAATATTTCAGAATGCGATAAATGATCAAGAATTTACAACTGAAAAAATGAAACTGCCATAGTTGCATTGTCAAACCTTCATTTTTTCAAAGTATTTTCCTTTCTATGTCTTTTTGCCATGTAATGCAGTAATATTTAAAGAAATAATAGCATTCAACCAGTTCAATCCCAAGTCTAGAAAGAAATTGACAAATTGCTTTAGAAATTAATAAATTGTTAAACATTTTGGAATTTTGATGAAGTAGTTGCAGGACATGTCTTGCAACTGAGATGGATGTCAGTTGCAGGACATGTCTTGCAACTGAGGTGGGTGTGTCAGTTGCAGGACATGTCTTGCAACTGAGGTGGGTGTGTGTCAGTTGCAGGACATGTCTTACAACTGAGGTGGGTATGTCAGTTGCAGGACATGTCTTGCAACTGAGGTGGGTGTGTCAGTTGCAGGACATGTCTTGCAACTGAGGTGGGTGTGTCAGTTGCAGGACATGTCTTGCAACTGAGGTGGGTGTGTCAGTTGCAGGACATGTCTTACAACTGAGGTGGGTGTGTCAGTTGCAGGACATGTCTTGCAACTGAGGTGGGTGTGTCAGTTGCAGGACATGTCTTGCAACTGAGGTGGGTGTGTCAGTTGCAGGACATGTCTTGCAACTGAGGTGGGTGTGTCAGTTGCAGGCCATGTCTTGTACCTGAGGTGGGTGTGTCAGTTGCAGGACATGTCTTGCAACTGAGGTGCAAGATTTGGTACAGCAAGTGTTGGTTCAAGCGAGGTGAATGAAAACTCAATGATGTTTACCATTGGAAAATTTACATGAATTAGGAACATTAAAGTTTTTTTCTTTGAAAAAAAGTCATGTTTAATACCTTGTGTTTAATACTTATTATGATTTGGTTTATGGTTTAGCATATGGAAATCCTGTGGCAGACCTCGTAGTGGACAAATTTATTTATGCTACAACAGCGAAAAAGACATACAGGAATTCATGTAATCGAGCAATGAATAGCAAGATTAATGGCTTTTCTCGTTTGCTTAACTCACTGTATACTTGTCGTAGTTTAAGGAAATTTTGGAATTGCATTCGTATGACAAAAATGATACATCTCAAAATAACGATGCCAGTATTAATATTACGAAGTTCTACGATCACTTCACCAGTAAATTTAGTATGACTAGTTGTACTAGTGAGGCTATGTCGACTGCCAAACTTAAGGTTCGAGATAAATGCACCAGCCTAATGGATGTTACCTTTTCTGACTTTGTTATGTCTGAATCTATGCTCGTTACGTACATAAAGAAGCTGAGATCTGGCTGTGCACCCGGAGCAGACGGTATAATGTCTGAACATTTGAAATATTCCATTAACTCTAAGGTTATTTATCATATGAGTGTAATGTATTCTGTCTGTTTTAAATTTGGTATTGTTCCTTTGTCATTTACTAAAGGTTTACTTATCCCTTTGTTAAAGAAATCGACACTTGATCCTGCAGTACCAAAACATTATAGACCTTTGACCTTATCCTGTACATTTTCGAAAATTATTGAACTTTATATTCTCGATGTTTCCGGTCAACATGAATTTAGTGATTTACAGTTTGGTTTTGTTACTGGTAGAGGAACTGCCACTGCTGCAGCCTTAGCAAATGATGTAATTTCATACTGTAACAAACGAGGATCGACAGTTTATACTTGCTCTCTAGATGCAGAGGGAGCCTTTGATGCTGTACCTCATGATGTTTTGTTTTATAAAGCAATGGATGTACTTCCTAATCATTGCTGGAAGATTTTAGTGTATTGGTATAGGCATCTAAGCGTACAAATTAAGTGGGGTTCTAGTTTGAGTGAACCAGTTATTTTGTCTGTAGGTACCCGTCAATTTGTTTTATCAAGATTTAGTGGATGAATTATCGTCATGTATTGGAGGTATCAGGATTAATAATTTGTCTTTTAATGTTTTTTGCTATGCTGACGACTTATTGTTAGCTAGCCTTTATGTTACTGGTCTTCAAAATATGATCGAGATTGCAAACAAATATATTACAAATCATGGCCTATGTTTCAATCCTAAAAAGACAAGCTGTGTAATTTTCGGTAAGTGTACACTTACACCGCATCCATATTGGTCACTGAGTGGTGTAAGACTGGATGAATGTGAAAGTGTGAACTATTTAGGTGTTACACTTTTATCGTCTAATCCTAATGATCACATCAGAAATAGAATAAATGCATGTAGGAAAGCTTTTTATGGACTTCAAGGCGCTGGATTCAGTAATGGCCATATTGACTGTAATGTACTAGCTTATGTATGGAATGTTGCCAAAAGACCAGTTTTATTGTATGGTATTAACTGTGTACACATGTCTAAATCATCAATTAATGAGGCCGAAAAATCCAGTCAAAATTATTAAAAGCTTGGTTTGGCATTCATAAATATTGTAGAAGTACTTCTTTCCTGAAGGCAATTAATGTTATGAAAATTGATACGTCTCTTGAAATCAGTTCTCTTGATTTGATAAAATCCATCTTCAGTAATAAATCTCGTGCACGTTGTTTTTACCTGCATCTTTTGAATATGCATTTATGTGGTAGACTGCATGGTCACACTGATTTAGTATCACGTGTTAATAGAATTTGTGTCAGAAATGGTATTTCACTTTTGCGGTATATTTTTGACAAGCATATTCTCAGTCGATCCTTAAAAATATGAAAACATGTTCAAGGCCAGATGGGCTGACTGACAGCATTCGCCAGTTGTTACTTGCAAAAGATTTACACAGTCGTCATCTTCTTAATATGTTATTAAGACCATTTTAAACTTGGGATTTTTTTTTGTCTTGTACCGAGTGTTTTCATTTAATACCTGATTTTTAAATTGTCATTGTATTAGTTTTTGTATTTCTCTTCTTTTGAAGGCTTTATAATAAAATAATAATAATAATAATAATATAATAATAAATCTTAACTGTATTACAAGTATTGGCTGTGCAAGAACATATTGCACTCATGCAACGTGTCAATGAATAACATTTGTACTTTTCAATGAGAAATTTCAAATAAAAAAGGTTGACAGAGCATTTCCAGAAAACTCCAAGACAGGCTACATTGCAATGGTCATCATGAAAAAAGCTATGTACATACATATATAAACAATATAAAACAATAATGATAGCAGAGAACATTATTGTCAACCTTATCAGTAGTCTACATACCAACATCAATATTCTCGGTTAATCTATTTCAGGTGGCAAGAAAGGCTATTTTTAATAAAAAACATGCATTTTTTAAGCAAGTTACCATGATACAGACTTCAAACTCTCAGTGTAGCTGTGGTACATATTAACTGTCATTAGAAAAATGCATAGGTGTATAATCACTGAAATTTGATACCTTGAAAAATACTCAGCTTTTTTTTCAAATTTAAATTTTTATCTCAGGTTCTTTCCTTGATTTTAAATTAAAATTACCAAAGTATGAGTATAATCCAGACTGTTTATGGCATATTTGTAGTTTGGATGACCCCATTATGATAATATCCATCTGTAAAATATTGATGTTTGTGTAACACAGTTATCAAAAAGTAACAACTGGTTGCATACCAACCACACTCAACAGGAGAAAAACTGCTGTGCATTTATTTAAAATAACCCTTTAAAATGCATTGGAAAAAGATCAGTAGTGTGTGTTGTTTGGTTTGCAAGAAAACTCCAATCTAAAAAAAAAACATAAAAAAGGCCAAAATGTTGAAATTTCTGAATTTAGGCTATTTTCAGGCATGTCTCTAGAGGTCATTAAGCTATATTTTCTCAAAAAACTCAGCTCTTTTGAACTCTCAGCAACATTATGAACTGAAAAAGATTATATTTACATTTCCTTGAAAGGCCCTAAGTAGGTGTTCTTTTTATGTTTCAAGATGTGATTTGACATGACAAAGTTTGGTTGTAATTAGTTATCTTGTTAACAATACAATCATTTCAACAGTGAATAAAAGTCCTGTTTAAACTTATATATCTTCAGCTGGTTTTGTGATTGAAACCTCAGTTACAAGACATGGCCTGCAACTGACACACCCACCTCAGTTACAAGACATGGATTGCAACTGACACACCCACCTCAGGTACAAGACATAGCCTGCAACTGACACACTCACCTCAGTTGCAAGACGTGGCCTGCAACTGACATACCCACCTCAGTTGCAAGACATGTCCTGCAACTGACACACCCACCTCAGTTGCAAGACATGTCCTGCAACTGACACACCCACCTCAGTTGCAAGACATGTCCTGCAACTGACACACCCACCTCAGTTGCAAGACATGTCTTGCAACTGACACACCCACCTCAGTTGCAAGACATGTCTTGATACTGCGGTGGGTGTATCAGTTTCAAGACATGTCCTGCAACTGACACCTCACACCCCCTTCATCAGTACAGTTGCAGTTATTTTAGTCCCAGTTAGAATGTTGGTATTTTTTCAAACTTTTTCCAAGCACAAGCCAAATTTTTATATATTTTTTTTAATCTGCTTCATTTTTTTGGAAATATATGAAATTAACATTTCTGAACTTATACCCCAATTATTTTCCCATCAATTTTGAATTCTGACAGAAGCTGATAGAAATGGTGCACGAATCTAAGGAATTAACTATAAAAATTAAAAAGAATACTGTTTTGAAAAATATAAATACTTATCAAGGAAAAAGAAGAAGAAAAGCTACTTTTCGGAAATTGGAAAATACTTTTCGGGCTGTTTTATCAGTTATCCATTTATTCTTTCGTTCCTTTATGCATCCATCCCTTCATTCAGTCATTCACTATCTTGCTCATCCCTTCATTTGTTCGTTAAGTCATTCTTTCATTCATTCATCCATCAATTTAGGTAAAATGGAGGTGCCTTCTGCTGGGCAAAAGGAGCAAAGGCGAATGTTAAATGTAACCAAAATCGTTCAAGTCGACATACACAAGTGGAGGCGACTACGTAAAGATAAACCTTGCATGGGTGAGAGTCGCGTTGTTCTTTGCTTTTCGTTAATTTGTTGTCTGATATGTTTAAACGTCAGTGTTGTGACTGATATTTACATTGGTCAAGCAAATTTAAACTGAATAATCGCATGAAATTCAACTAATTATAAGACATGATGATTGACTGTGGCACAGTGAACGTTGCAAAATTTACCGAAGGAGAACGTTTGTAATGAATGCAGTCGGCGTCATTGCAAGATTGCAAGAAACGTTTTCCTCATCATCCAAGCATGTTGTAATTCCAAGCTATTTTGAAATTATATGTGAGTTTTGATATGGAGCATAATTAAACGAGATCATAACATATGCAAATGAGTTAATTTTCATAGATCGAACTTATCACACTTTTAGCAAAAGTGGTGTTATACTTAGTCTCCCCACACTTGAGTACACACTGCACTGACACGCAGATTACAACTGTGTCTCGCTGTGGCTAATCAGTTCCATACACAAAACAGCGAAATATAAAATACACAGTTTTACCACCAAATAAAAACAACCAAGATAGGAACGATTTGTGGAGTTGTTTTCCCTTTATTGTAAATGACTCTAGCTTATTCTGTATCGTAGTTACAGTATATATGGCATGGATTATTGACTGTGTTTTAGCTGATAGTGTATATACAGATGTATACAGTCAACAATTCATTGTTTGTATTCGGCGAGCTTGTATTTATGAAGACTCGTGTGAATTTCCTGTACATATTTTATAATAAAGGAAACAGTTAGTGTCAATTTGTCTGTATTATTGACTTCCTTTGATGCAGTGTATATTTCAATCTTGTAAATACAATACGAACACTGCCTTGAACACATACAGTAGAACAGAATTGGACATCCTAGCTTTCCGAGTGAAAGGACAAACTTCAAGAGGAACAACATACAATTTATCAATTATTCAACACAATGTATCCACTGAAGATGAATTTAGACGAGTAATGGAGAAAGTATGGCAGGCTTTCGTAATATAGCATTGAAGGATCGTAATGTTATGCGAAGTCTCTCCACTCTGGAGTATAGACTGCACTAACAATCAGACTGCAGCTGTGTCTCGCCGTGACTGATCAGTTCTATACACAAAACAGCGAAACATAAAATACACTTACAAAATACACCAACGCAAACAACGAAGATATGAATGATGTGTGTAGGCGCTTTCCCTTTCTCGGCTTAGAACAGTCACTCATATCATTCCCATGCTGGTTAAAAATACAAAAGCTGTCTAGGACTCTTATACAGGCCAGAATACGATATGGCAATAGTTTAGCTGCAGATGTATAGGGTAGGTCAGAGGTCATAGACAATTCTGAAAAATGTTTTTTCTTAAACATTCCTCTCAAATCGACATTACCGACGACTTGGAAATTTGACAGATAGGAACTTGGCCCTAAGGTCTAGTCGGCAAGCCTCGCCCCTTAATGTGTGGCTTTCCTCTCGCCTTTGCCTGTAAATAAACTTTAATGGCGTCAGGGCGTCGCACTTTTATCAGATCACTTTATATTTTCTCTGCCACTAAATTTGTAATCATCATCATCATTATCATCAGCAGCATCATCCTCATCATCAGCATCATCATCATCATCATCCTTTTTTTGTTTTCACAGTTACCAAGTTGGAATGGTCCATAATCTTTGGAACATATCTGTCAGTGATTAGTGATTGTTTGTAGTGACCTTCTTCGTACAGAAATGTTGCATCTCGAGAGTTAACGGGGGAATGGGGAAAAGGGCAAGAAATGGAGATGGCCACTAAATTACGGTCGTCCTACCTGTCAATAACCAATTATTTGGATAAAACATGGTCTTGCCATCATGGCAATTTGGAACTGATTTCTTGCAGATGGTCATGTTTATTTAATAACTGTGAAATGTAATTTTCTTGGCCTGGGCTAAGGGCAGAGTTGACATATGTCTCTTAATTTTGATGTTGACACCGCATATTGATCTAAAATATGATTTTCTTATTTTCAATACTTAGAATATCCAATGATAAAGAACATGATTTATATGGTTTCACCGATAGATATTGAGCAATCTTTTGATAGCAAATATTCACTAACAATCTTTTTTCAATAAAAAAACCCCCAAATTTTCTTTGGTTCCTTTGTTCTAAAACGATTGTTATATTTTCATCGTTAAGAATGTTAATGTTCACTACTAAGCAAGCATCAACATTATTTAATTTATTTATAATTGATATAGATATAACTTAAGTAACCGGCGTGCGCCCTATATCAACATGTTTAATCATTAATTAGTCTTTGCAGAGAACTTGAGTGGATAAGTGTTCCCTTATTTTCTAGTGACCTTTAAAATTTACAAAACTTTATTCCTTTGTATTTCAATCTGTTCATATTGTTGAGTAATATAAATCGATGGCATCAAGCCAACCATATTTCACATGGAAATCAAAGGAACAAATGTCAAAATGGTGTTCTATTTAAATTTTCTTACAGCTTTCATAGTTAAAGTTTCAATACAGCCGTGTTGATCTTGACTAAATCTTGTGAATATTGTTGAGGGTAGCACACTGTAGATCAACTTTTATAGTATGACATTAGCTTTCGGAGACAAGAGTCTCCTTCATCAGATGTACTAGTGGAATAGACAAAGAAGCAAAAGGCCAAATGCATAGTGGGTAATGGACAATGCCTAAAGGAGGTGTCAATGTGAAACAAAGCTTTCTGGAGATATAAACCTGGTGTTTAGCGGTATTTTTAAATAAACCACTGTGATTTGTGAACACAATCGAACATTAAAATTACACGGAATCCGCAATACATTTTTGAAGTCAGGTAAAACATCAGTGTACATCACTTTTAAATTGGTTTTGACGATAATGGAACGTCAATATTGCAAATGCGGTATTGCCTTTTGTGCAACTTGTTCTGTATAATATACTCAACAAAATAAAATATTTAAATAATGCGAGCATCCTTTATGACCATATGCTATTTCAATTTTGTTTTTTCCGAGTCTCAAATCTTTTGACAGAGGTTTCTATGTTGGCACGCAAAATAAAACGCGCTAGGAAAAGAAATCATTAATCAGTGCTTGCCTATAGCCTTTCATTATAAATAAATAAATATAAACCTTTTCCCTTAAAAACCCCGTTGAATTATATTGGAACCTCCTATATATTGATCATCAATCTTGACATGTCATAATCTCGTGGTGTGATTTTAATACAGCTTTTCTAGAATTATAGATCGCACATCAACTATTACAGAAAGCCACCCCATTGAACGTCTGTCACTGTTCCACTCCCTGGCAAGGATAAATCCAGTCTGTGACACTCTGATACATACAAAACTCAAAACTCAAAACTGCATGCTATCTTTTCTGATGACCCAGTAATTATATTTGTACACATTTACACAGTATTTATAAAGATAACAACTGCATAACACATCAAGTATTGACATATAATCTCTACGTGCAAGCACATTGAAAAGTGGCCGGTGGTAAAATAGTAGTTGTGTCTGAAGTTCAATTTTTAGAACATGTTTGGAGACTGTGTTGGTTAATATGTTTCAAAACTGCAATTTCATTTTAAGAAAAGCTCTCGTTATATTATAAAATCGGGTCATTGGTATTTTTAACGCTAAATGTCAGTTCAGCATGATTTGGCATTGTGGTATATATAAATAAATACATGAACAAATCTGTGACTCTAGAAACGACTTTTGTTTTATAATTTTCACCAAAGACTTTGAAATTTTAGGAGTCACTTTATATTGTACAGGTAATGTCATGGTTGCCATAACTTCAAGATTACATTTCAGGTTAGTAGTTAACTCAACAATGCAAGTTTGACCCCCTAGTTTAGTGTTATATGCATTCCAAGTAACAGGTAAAAAGGCGGAATGTCGGTTTGAAAGTTGACACATGTGACCATTAGTCTACAAAAAGTTACATTTTCTGAACGTAGAACGGCGCAGAATTCTTGTACGAAGCTCGTGTTTAAGATGCTTTGATGGTCATTAAATTTGTTCTGATTTTCGTTCGCAACGTTGCACTATTCGCTATCCCACGATTTAGCTAGCTCTTAATGACAGGGAAGTCTTTCAGTACAGTCATTGTCGTGACCTTGAGTACGCTTGTACAAAATCACACAAAAATCCACACGCTGGGTACGTTAAGATTTAGAATAAGGCCAACTATTCAAGGGAAGGTTTGGTGTTGCTTCAAGTCAATATTTCAGTCCGTTTGGTTCTTGCAATTGCCTCAGTCTCTAAAGCTGTGACGACGAATCATTTCGAGTCATAAATTTATTTTTTTTGAATACATTTAGTGCTCATGAATATTTTATTCTTTCTTGCCAGCTTACTTTCTCTCTTGTTTTTTCCGTACAATTATGCAAAAATGACTGGCTGTACACGACAATTGTGATTGTACAATTTATGAAAACTGCAGAAAGTGAATTTTCTCCAGTTTTATTATCACGGATAGTTAGCATTAACATTTAGCTCAATCATTCATTGAAATGGTTCTAGTATTCGATTTAATCATTATTTTTACTTTTATTCGTACATGTGGTCGATGACTGTGACACTGAAAAAAACTGCAAACTCAAACAAAACAGAGTTGTTCTATTCTAAAAATTTGTCACTCAACGATGAAGTAGCTTTTCGCTTGCTCTTAATGAATGTAACGAATACCTTACAATTTTGTGGTATTTTAGAGCATGTTGGCCTGATCTTCTGCGATGCCGTTGTAAAATTGCTAGACTACGTTACCACGAATTTTTGCATCAAAGCGTCGTAGCAGTTTGTCACGAATCGAACCGCCGGCGTAACGGACTCAATGTCGGAACGAGTGATTTCCAAAGGCACGGTGCTGTTCAATCGAGCAAGGCACTTTACTCACTGGACAAAATACTTGATGTGCGCTCAGCAAATTTACGTATACTGACGTATATGGAACACAATATTAATTGTATACGCAACGTATATCTTAGTAAGAACATTCCAATACGTTGTTATGCGTACCGTATATCTTTGTAGATCATGAGTATTCGTAATGCAGATCTTTGCACACTAAGTGTACACTGTAGTTTTGCATTTTATTAGTATACGTACGCGTATACGTAATGTATTTGACACAGGTACAGAGTCAGTATATGTGTATATATATTGTTGTATATCAAGCATTTTGCCAAGTGACTTCTTATCATTACACGTTAATCATTTAATAATATAGGCAGTGATTACCATATCCTCGGTGATTGGACGATAGCCGGATCTTTGGTGATGAATTGAATAAAAGAAAATTGAACATACTGAGATTTCCGAAGAAATGCTGAGAAATATAATCTGGGTTTTATCGAAGGCATCAGAAACGCTGTGATGCTTGAATCAGAAAATAGAATCATGGGAGATGAAAAATGTTGGTCCAATTTAGAGTACAATGCGCGGTGACATAATCTTTGATTTTCCCTCAATATATATCTAGTTACACTGTAAAGTTAAGTGTTCAAGGATAGAACGCAAATTAAACGCCTTTTTGTAACACTTTTTGAACGCGTCTAGACGTTTAGAAAGTTAACACTGCGTGTTCAATCAGCGTTCGATTTTTGAACACAAGTGTGCAGATTTTGAACGCTACGTGTTCATCAGACATTATATTGAACACCATGGTGTTCCATATCTGAACACACGTTGCACATGAAATGTGTTCAAAAATTTGAACGCATTTACGCGTTCAAAGGGCTGTAACACTTTTTGAACGCCGTTCAACGATAAGTGTGTTAAAAGCTAGAACACATGATGCGCGATTGTTGAACACCTTTAATTTTGGGCGTTCACAGGGTGTTCAAGCCTTAAAATAACATTACAGACCACTGATATAAGTAAAATTATTTTATTCTAAAAATAAACAAAGCATTTCTAGAGTAATATATAATAATTTACAGTAAAATGGGCAAATAAACATTGCCGCTTTGTATGTAACGTTTGTCATAGGAAAATACCAACGGTGTTAACACCCTCCTATCAAAACATGAGCAATAAAAATCCCCATAAACACTGTAAATCGTTTTAAAATTATGAACACAGTAATGATAAAACAGGTTTTACTTAAATATTGTGGATTACGTTTTATGTTCATACTTGTTTAAAACTTACAAAAAATCATCTGAGAAAACTCAAACTTGGCTTACTTATTGTGTTGAAAACACGTATATGTATGAAATGCATACTCCATTTTTGTAAGGTTGTTTCTTAAAGACATTTCCTCTTGTATAGACAATTGTAAATTTTGAAGAAAAAAAACGTTAGTCAAGGTTTCTCTAGTGCACATGGTACATAGTTGTCCACACTAAAGTAAACACAACATGTCAAGATGTCAAAGTGTCACAGTAAGGCACAACATGCAGAAAGTGGGGAAAGTAGGTCCTTGGTAGGGTAAAACTTATTTCCTTTTCCAATAAAGTCCTTTATAAACAAAAAGGTCTGTTTGTTTGTAATATCTTTAAATAAACTCTGAAATAAATCGGTGACATTTCAAAAATTTACTTCTCAGAAATTAAAAACATTCGTAAAGACCTTCAAATTCTGGTGTAACCTGCTATTAATTTTTATACATTTTTTTTACAAAAAATGGTAAAAATCACCCTTAAAATAAAAAAATGCAGATTTCATTATAACTTTTAATATATCACATTCTGGTCATTCCTAATATCTTTAAAATGTCAGAAATGTCTTTAATGTCTTGAAAATACAAAGTTGCAAATTTCTGCATAATTTAAACAATCTGAAAAAGGCTATCAGTAGAGATCTATGTGAGTAATATCAAAGCTGTTCAATTAGCATTTTTGAAGAAGATTTTTTAAAGATTTTTTGACCCAAAATGACAAAAATTGCCATGAAATATAAAAATTTGAATATTTCATCACAACTAGCACAAATTTGACTATATTTGACTAAGGTCATTCTTAGCCGGGGACATGTTTACCAAATATTGAAGATGTCAGTAAAAGAGAAGAAGATTTATGTCCAAAAATAGCAAAATTACCCTCAAAAATATAAATTTGACCTTTTGCACCATTTTTCGATTGGTATAGTCACAAACTGGTGATGTCAAAATCGCCGTATACAAAACACATACGCCTTGTGATTGCAGCACTAACTTACCAATAAGTTAACAAAATATAAATTTTCACTTTGAATTATTCCAATCACTTTAACGATTTCCGACTTAGATGAAGAACAGTGGGGACAGGAATTGGTGTTAGCTGACCAAATTGTTGGAACTTCTGAAATACTTGTACTAATCTCAGTTTGTCACTGTGCCTCGACCAAACGAAACTTTTCGATCGATTTACAGTTAAGTCAGTCACGGTCATTTAAAATGTGCCCTGACTCAATTGAGTGTCTCTGACGCACTAAATTCACGAAAAAGTCAGGGACATTTCAAAAGTTTCGTCAATTAGAGAATGTTATATATTTTGTCTTGTTTCTTAATATAACATCTACACAAAAATAAACTTTTTTTCATAAAAATGAATGCCATGAAAGAAGTATGCAATAATCGTTGCATTTTCGTTGATTTATTCGATTTAAACAAAATTTCAATTTTTACACTTTTCTATCATTTTGCTACTTTTCTGCTGTAAAAATTTCGATTTCGTTACACTTTCCTAATAATTACTCTCATTCAATTTTCCCAATTTAGTTCCGATTGTTCTAATATCACCTATCTCACATTTCATTCATCAAATAAAATATATACGGTATATATACGGTATATATATATATATATATATATATATATATATATATATATATATATATATATATATATATATATATATATTATATATATATATATATATATATATGTGGTATATGTGTCCCAAGGCTCCAAATCCGTATAAGCCACGCGTCGGCAGACTACTAGCTTTGAGCAGACCTTTTGCGGTTGGTAGCCCAATTTGTCTACAGTTAGTTGAGATTACATACGCTATCGTAACTTAGCTTTTCCTTTGAAGCATGCCATAAAGATAAATGTGTATGTGGTACATTTTGGTAAAAAGTAACAAAACTCCAATTTTCTGACATTACCGTGTATCAAAGATGACGAATGTAAGGAAAACGTTTCACGTAACAAACTGCTGTACGTACCTATGCTGAACATAGTTGCCGATTGCGCAAATGGCGGCCAGGTGATGCGATTCAGCCCTAGGATTGTTACCATAGTACTGAATATTTATTCCTGTCCGAAAATGACTTGTTTTTTTCATAAAAGCTAGTCTAAAGTCAACTTAGAAAAGCTTTTTATATTCCAACTGTGATAGCGGTGGACTCTATACCAGACATGCGGTCAAACATTTCACTCACATTTGCATGAACATGGCGGTAAAGAAAAGACCGGCCTCAATGTCATCGACGATGTTTTCTCTGATCATTCTTGCATATTATGATCTGATTTGTCATATTTTATCTGTTAAATTGGAGATAAAAATAATTTTAAAAAGTTTGGTATATATTCCCATTGAAAGTAACTTTTGGAGAACTTCGTATCATCAGTTGGTGGCGTACTAGCATGGTCAAAATTTCAATGTCACTATCGGCGTACTTTAATCAGCAATATCGCTTGTCTAGCAGTTTCGCCCAAGTGTACAGTCCCCCACACCGTGCCATGTCTTTTTTCATGTATATTTGTTTATTTATCGAGTTTTTATGTAAGGCCGTGCTGTAAATACGTGGATGATTCCAAACTTTCAATAGACGCTCTCACACAATCGGCTAACAGTTGTTTTCCCTGGGCTACCAATCTTCTTAGATTGTGCACGTGGTACCTGAGAAACTTCAGTTACCAGAGAAAAAAAAAGAATTTCTAACCTATGTACGAATGCATTGCGGTAGCTCAAGAAGCACATTTACATGTGAAGGGGGAAAGTTGGTCTTTTGCGGGCCATTACAAGGTCAACGCATAGACAGTAGAGGGGTCTTCCCCTCTTACTGTCGATGGTCAACGTTACAAGCAGCCGCTGGTTTGACCTTTTGTTGACCCGCATAGACGTATACTTCCGTTTCACAAGTAGCTGCGCTTCTACCACTGCAGAGCTAGCTTTGTGTTGTGGTGTTCGCCAGGCTAGGCCGTCTCCAATTCATCGATCGAGCCTTGCTACAGCCGCGAACACTCACGACATAAATAAATGTAGAGCACTCGAGCAGTATGACTGGTACTGCGATATCGCCCTGGTGTTGTGGCGTCTATCGATCGAGCTCGGGTCAAGGATCATCGCAACAGAACCAGTGCTGTGGCGACGACCCTTGACCCGCGCTAGCACCGCTGCGATATCACAGCTATATGATGAGGTACAATACAATAATTGTGAATAAGTGTAATAAGTGTGAATAACGCAAACGCATTGAGACTTGAAGACATGAAGACACCAGGAATTTTACTGGGGTTGCAAACTCGCTAGAAACAACGTCCTCTGCTGACAACTGAACAGCCCAAAGAAACGCATGCTCCTTGCGCCGACTTCACTCTGTAAAGCTGTCACACTAAGAGAAAGGTGCTTCCTTCATTACGCATGTCCAAGCAAAAGCAAAAAAAAAATGTAAAATCATAAATATTTTCAGTGAATAGTACATTTCCAAGGTTCTCTGCTAGATGACTTCAAATCACTAAATTGGTCCTTCAAAGCGCGTCATAAGACGAAAATGGTCGCCCCAGGAGGGTATAAACGAGTGGCCTTGAGTTATCACCCGGTCCGATAAAAAGTCAAAATTATGTGAAATAAAAAAAATTACAGGTAAATGAAAAAAAAAGTGAAATTGAAACTAAAATTACAAATTAAAATGAAAAAGTAAATTCAAAGTAAAACGAAAATAAAAGTAAATTCAAAGTAAAAGGAAAACGAAATGAAATGTATTGCGACAATGGCCGACAGTTGTCATAGTAGACGATTTTTGTTTCCAATTTGTTAAGTTTGATTTTTTTTCTTTTCAAAAAACAAATAAAATATTTTTTCAAATTTAGTTTATCTTATTTGCAAAAGTTTTTCCTTTTTGTGTTTAACACCTATTATTTTGTTAAAAAATCACTTTTAAATAACATCAAACATAAAAAAGTACATTACTAATTTCTACGTATTTTTATCGGTGACAACTCCAGGCAACCATGCTACTCAATAGCACAGCGGTCATCACCGTATATCGGACCACAAAAGACTGTCGTTTGAATTTAGTAAATTGTCGATGGGATTCGAACTCACAACGCAACGTACAGCACCCAGCAGTCACCTAGCGAAAACGTCACAGTCGACAAAGGTCTGTCGGCCAGACCACAAGTCCACAAACCCTGGCTATGATCATGAGCTTGGCTCGAATCGTACGCGTGTGAACCCTGCACACTTCCATAATATTCAGGTAAAGGTGATAATCGGTAGCTCCTGGTGTAACAGATAGTTTATGTTCTCTGATAAGCAACGACTAGGGCAGTGTTTAACCGTCCCAACCCAGTGCCAGGCGGTTTGCCGACGACCAACGTCACTCTGACGTTAACGTTGCCTATTGTGCGCCCATTGCGTTTGGCCTCGATAAGCTTGATCCAGGGTCTCGCCTCATGCTACTCCGACCGAGCGAAGTCGAGTGGACCGGACTTGTTTTCGACATAGGAAAACGTGTCTCTTCGGAAAAATAAAAGTCACTTCGTCGTCTAATGAAGTCAACAGTGGTAAGTGGCAGTTTGATTTTACCACCTTTCGGGTTTCGTTTGATTTGTTCAGTACAGTAAAATATATGCAGGACAGAAACGCGAAGAGGAGAACAGAACAAGGTCCCACAGTACTTGAAAAGACAGAAAAGACTGTGATGAAATGTATCTCGACCATGAAGTTATTAGCTCACGTGTGTAAACACGTGGGCTAATGTCATAGCGATGTCTGTCTGTCTGTCCGTGTGTGTGTGTGCGTGTGTGTGTGTGTGTGTTGTGTGTGTTAGTGTGTGTCTGTCTGTCTGTCTGTCTGTCTGTTTACACGATAACTAAAAACCGCCTGAACGGATTCAAATCAGATTTGGTACACAGGTACCATATGCTACTTGCAAGAACTGATTAGATTCTGGTGTGGCTTGCATATTAATGAAGTCATGCAATATCGTTTTTTTTCCGTACAATGGTTTCCCTATGGAGACGGTAATGACAGTGTAGACATATATCAAGAAATACTGCACAAAATTTCATGAAACTTTTCCACAGATGACAATCTAAGAACATTATGATGATACTGTGAGTGTCATGTCAATTATCTTCTCATTTGCATATTTAATGAACTTTTGTTATTAGTGAGATAACTCTGAAATTCCTGCACCAAACTTGATGATACTTGCAACAAATATTGATCTGATATATATCTAATTATACTTAGAAGCATTAGTCAGTGTCAAGTTAATAAATAGCTCATTTGCATATTTTATGAAGGTTTGTAATTAGTCATATAACTCCGATATAACTTCACCAAATGTGATGAAATCTGCTGCAGATACTGATCCGACAGATATCTAACTGTAGTGTAAAGCATTTAGTTGTGTGAAGTTAATTAAGGGTTCATTTGCATATTTAATGAACTTTGTAATTAGTGATATTACTCCAAAATTACAGCGTTAAATTTGATGAAACTTGCTACAGATAAAATAATCGCAATTAAGGGTTCATTTGAATATTTAATAAACTGTGCAATTAGGTATATAACTCTAAAATTACGGCGCCCAAGTCAGTGAAATTGGGTACGAGATTTTGTTTTGATAAATATCTAATTGTACTGAGAAGCAATAGGCAGTGTCAAATTAACAAATAGGTCATTTGCATAGTTTATGAAGTTTTGTAATTAGTGATATAACTCCAAAATAACTGCACCAAATGTGATGAAATCTGCTGCAAATACTGATCCGACAGATATTTAATTGTGGTGTAGAGCATTTAGTTGTGTGAAGTTAATTAAGGGTTCATTTGCATATTTAATGAACTTTGTAATTAGTGATATTACTCCAAAATTACAGCGTTAAATTTGATGAAACTTGCTACAGAAAAAATAATCGCAATCATACAAATCCATAATCCAATAACACTAGGTCAAAATTTGTAAGACAGTAGTTGTAAACATAGACACAAAACAGCACAGAACAGACAGTAAATAGACGGTACACAAAGTCAAATTCATGAAAGAAAAATATATGGACCTCTGGCCAAAAGACCAATAAGTGATGTCAGGTGTTTCGAAAATAGTAAGCGCATCCTGCCCCACATGTGGCACCCGCCATATATCAATCTGTAAGTCAGATAGGTAGTGGTCACTAACTAAGGCCCCATGTCAACGATGTCATCAGTGATCATTTGTCGAAGAGAGATATTGTATTTATCTACCAGCTTGCGATACCTGCCAAAAAAGCGTTTGAATGTAGAGACAAGTCTTGCTCTGGTGTAACCTTGATTTAACAGTTTGTAAGAGAGATGGCCATGTCTCTCTACAAAATCACCATATGAACTGCATGCTCTTGCATATCGAATAAGCTGGGAAATGTATACCCCGTAAGCAGGTGAGAGTGGAATATTACTGATGAGGTGTGGAAAATTGATTATACTAAAGTTGAAATCATCTCTCTTGTCATATAGCCTAGAAGAAAGGTGACCATTAGAGTCAAATTCAAGTAAAATGTTCAGATATGAAGCAGAAGAGGCCGTTTCTGTAGTTTCTTTAATCTCCAATTCTGGAGGATAAATCATAGCGAGATATTTGCTGAATTCAGAGTTATTCAATGAAATAACATCGTCTATGTATCTAAATGTATGATTGAAAGTACGAGCTGCAGAGACCTGTTTCTGCTTGATAAGGTTCTGGATAAATTCTGCCTCGTATGAGAACAGAAATAAGTCGGCAAGTAAGGGAGCACAGTTAGTGCCCATGGGAATTCCTATACACTGTTGGTAAATGTGTCCTCCAAATTCAACAAATATGTTGTCAATGAGGAAATCAAGCATACTGATAATGTCTTTCTCGGTATAAAACGCTTTAGCGTTAGTAATATTTTTAACAGAATATGTAGAACTATACCCTAATACCTCATATTTGTAACGGCGTGAACCGTTTTTGTAGAAAAATGCTTGGTTGATGAGGTTTTTCAAGCGTTCTTTCAATTTATCATGTGGTATTGTGGTATACAATGTGGAAAAATCGAAAGTTTTAATAGATGTTATTTTTGAAACAGATCTTGATTTCAAATTTTCCATTTGATTTATACCACTCCGAGAAAAGACAACATCACAGTATGCTTGAAGTCCTCGTTTAACAGTACAAAGAACAGAAGTCAGTATCTTCGATAACTCTGTTGTTGAACATTTTGAGGATCCTGCGATAAACCTAGCTTTGTAAGGTGTTTTGTGGAGCTTTGGTATCCAGTATAAGCTAGGCAACTTATTATGGTCATCCTTTGTTGTAATATTAAAATTATCAATGAATCACTTATGGTTTGATCTGATAAATATCCACTTGCACTGAGAAGCATTGAGCAGTGTCAAGTAAATAATTAGCTCATTTGCATATTTAATGAGTCTTATAATTACTCATATAACTCCGAAATAACTGCATCAAATGTGATGAAAACTGCTGCACATACTGATACGACAGATATCTAACTGTGTTGTAAAGCATTTAGTAGTGTAAAGTTAATTCAAGGTTCATTTGCATATTTAAAAACTTTGTAATTGGGTATATAACTCTGAAATTTCGGCACCAAAATTTGTGAAACGTGCTACAGATATTGATTTGATAAATATTTAATTGTGCTATGAATCATAGAACAGTGTCAAGTTAATTTAGGGTTTATTTGCATATTTAATGAACTTGTAATTAGTGACAATACTCTACAATTACAGCATTAACTTAAATAAAACGTGCTACAAATGTTGATCTGATGGATATCTAATTGTCCCATAAAGCATTAAGCAGTATCAAGTTAATGATAAGCTCATTTGCATATTAAATAAAGTTTTGTAATTAGTGATTCAACTCTGAGAATACTGTGCGAAGTTGAAAAAACCTGCTACATATAGTGATAACATATATCTCATTGTTCTGTGAAGCGCACTACTATTAATGAACCTGTTGTAAAACACGTAAGCATATTCAGTTCATATCTGGTTTTAATGATGGTTATTTTGTCCGCCTTTCCGATTTACTGTCAGACATCGGTAGCAGGCAATCGTTCTTCCAGAATTAGATTTGTAGAGAGACAGCAAGTGATAGTTACTTTAAATGTACTAGAATATGGGCTTCGACGAACCATTGGCGTCATCCATGCCCGTGTAGAAGTTCATGTAAGTACTTGTGACTCACGCCCGGTGACTCTCTGAATTGTGAGTGGGGTGCGGGATTGCTGGATAGCTGAATAGCCCCCTAAATAGCTAGGTAGCTAATAACTACGTTAGCCATAAGAATAGCTTATATTTAGGCGTTTGTGGCTAGTTAAGCTATTATTACTTTCCACAGGACACTTTTAGCTGCTAATGAACGTAGTAGCTAGCTTTTTACCTAAAATAAAATGATTGTAGGGCAGGTTATAGAGCTATTCAAGCTATTAGCCGTTTTTAGCCGCTAATAGCCACACTTAGCTTACTATTAGCTGGCTACCAACTACAAATTCCTGATGCCAAAATGGGCTGGCTATTGAGCTATTCAAGCTATTAGCCGTTTTTAGCCGCTATTAGCTGTTATTAGCGAGCTATTAGCTGGCTGCCGGCTAAAACCTCCAGCAGTGGGAATGGGCTGGCTATTGAGCTATTCAAGCTATTAACTGTTTTTAGCCGCTAATAGTCACTCTTATCTAGCTATTAGCTGGCTACCAGCTAAGAACTCCCGAGGTCGGAATGGGCTGGCTCCCCAGGTCGGAATGTGCTGGCTATTGAGCTATTCAAGCTATTAGCTGTTTTTAGCCGTTATTAGCCACTCTTAGCTATAGCTATTAGCTTGCTACCAGCTAAAACCTCCCGCGGACTGAATGGGCTGGCAATTGAGCTACTCAAGCTATTAGCCGTTTTTAGGTGCTATTAGCTGTTATGCCAGCTAAGCAGTGGACACGTCTGAAAAAGCCTGACAACTACTTATTACAAAGGAAGTTACGAGCGTGACTTTCACTTAGGTGTACAAAGAATTAGACATCTCATAAATATATTGAATAAATATTGTAGAACCAAGAACGTAGTACTAGTATTGAGTTCTTTTATGGAAGATATTTTCTTTCATGCCAGTGTAATTTTCTACTAACCACAGCACATGGCATTTTTTCTGTATTGAGCGCTAAAGAAATCACTAATTGTACATATTGAGGATTTTATTCACTGTTATGAAAAATTGTGTTGTAAAGCGAAATGATCGTGGAATCTTTCGATTTGTAGAACCAAGAAAATATATTAAGTCACATGGCTGGTTGAGCGGTAGAGTAGTTATGATCAGTTAGTCTCTGTTTGAAAAGGTTTCGTGTGATTGCTTGTGTCTGAAAAAGTTTCAGGGCACTGATTAATTGTACCGACATTCACGCAGAGGCTAATCAAATACCTGTGACGGGTTTTGCATTGTCTTTTGTTCAAAGACTTGTTAAATATGCATGTCAGTTTGCAGCTGAACACAAAAATTGTTTGTAGAAGACTTCACACAACTGACAATAGGAAGATACACAAGCATTTGGACAATAAGCTGTTGTTTTGGCTTGGCCTCTGTATCAAATGAAAGTTGTGCGAGAATATGGGTAGAACCAAGACAGTAATATCAAATGTCCAGTTACTTTAGAAATATCTAATTGCATTGTGCATTTCTTGTCGAGCGGGGCTCTACGGAGGAAATGGTGAACGTGGCAATTATTTTGTTCATTGTCTTTAAGTTATAAGCGAAGGGTAGAATCACGTCAAAGCTAGAGTCAGTCCTTGGAAGTCGGGTTTGGCCAGAACTGTAAGGTGGTGAAATCTCCGATATATATCGGATATTTACTTGCGATTTGACTGAATCTAGTATCGTCTAGTATCGATATTAGAGTCCCGAAATCACCGAAAAATATCGGGTAAGTATCGGAGATTTCACAGATCCGGCGTGCTGAGACACAAGGCAAGTAATTCTAGTATCGTCTAATATCGATATTAGAGTCCTTAAATCGCCGAATCGAACATATCGGGTAAATATCGGATATTTCATAGATCCGGCGTGCCTAGGCACAGGGCAAGTAATTCTAGTATAGTCTAGTATCGATATTAGAGTCCCCAAATCGCCGAAAAATATAGGGTAAATATCGTCGATTTCACAGACGCGGCTTTCCATGGGACAACTGCAGTTCATTCTATTATCGTCTTGTATCGATACTAGTCCTGAAATCGTCGATACTAGTCTTGAAATCTTCGATACTACATTGTAAATATCCGATATTTAAAAATTGTGCAAAGTCGCGCCTTCATGCCTTTTCCCTATATAGAACGCTAGCGCTCACAAACAGACGAAGTTGGTCAGTTTTTGTTTTATTGTTACGTCCCATTACCTGAAATGTTATGCACCTGTAAATGCCGGACCCTTGTCCATAACAACGGAGAAAACATCAGTTTTGTAGTCATCAAGTCAATTGAACTGGACCATTGATACATGTCACGTCCGTCGTACTGATCGACATGATCGCAAGCGCAGCACTCGTCGCTGACGCATACAATACAATGTCAGCTTAGAGCGTACGGACATAAGCGAGGTGTTCATGTATGGCCGTGGTTTGAGGGACTGTGGGGCTTAAAATACTCGAAATAATCGTGTGTCGCAACTCATTTCTTTTCATTTTCCACCAAAATTGGTGACTTTGGTATTTTACAACATAACATGCACTTTAATAGTTTGCTAGTATCCGTTTCAACTCACATCGTTTCGTGTCACCGTTCTCAACTATCGACAATCAAGTCGTTGTGGACTGACCTGGTGGGAGTGCAGAGAAATACTTAGAAGAGCCAAGAGTAGAATTATTGATAAAGTCGAGATAATTTGTTTGCGTTCCCGCCAGCCTTATCCGAAGCATTCTTTGTAGTTTTATCGCCCTCGTTCACTCTGACCATAGACGTGGGCACTATCCGGTTCTCTTGGCCTCAGTGGACCGGATAGTGCCCATGTCAAAATTTGTATGGCCAAAAGCTGGAATGGTGGAGTTCAATTGAATAAGGATTCTGAAGGAACTTCTCTATTTTTATCTAGTAGGCTAAGGAAACATAAAAGTTATTTTCAGTCTGTCTCCACTAGCGCTGAAGTCTACAAAGTGTGGCAAAATGTATATGTAACATTCCGTCGCAGCTATGCATGTGTTCCCGTTGCCACATACCCTTGATACGTTCTAGTTTTTTGATAGCGTGCCTTGACTCATTAACAATGAGGATAGTGTTCACAACTCGTCCGAAGGTCAAATATTTGTAAACATTATATGTAGTACAGTAAAATCATTCCCCGACCTACACACCCTAATTTTTAAAGGCATGCTACCGGAAACACATATTTTCATTGGCCTTAGTAGTACTTGACTCCGGTCAAATTGTGTTCGTTTTTGACATTGGCCTTGGACTCCCCGTGTGTCAACGTACTAATGTATTTACTTTAACAACAAGAACCTTAACAACAGCTCATTACAGCTTTTGCTCATACAAATTTTGACGTGGTGGCTATCCGATTCAGGCCCGAAGAACCGAATTACCACAACGACTTTGAATATTCAGCGTGAACAAGGGCGATAAAGCTTCAAAGAGTGCATCGGATAAGGCTCCCAGGAACGCAAACAAATTCTCTCCACTTTGCCCCAAATTCTACACTTGGCT
Organism: Ptychodera flava; assembly: GCF_041260155.1. NCBI lineage: Eukaryota > Metazoa > Hemichordata > Enteropneusta > Ptychoderidae > Ptychodera > Ptychodera flava. The sequence goes on along the minus strand of NC_091944.1, from coordinate 23,530,734 downwards.
ATTCTGCACTCCCACCTGGTCAGTCCATAACGACTGGATTTTCGGTAGTTTGAGAACGGCGACACCTAGCGATATGTCAATTGTCCATTGAGTTGAAACGGATACTGACAAACTGGTAAACATGCATGTCATGTTGTAAAATACACAAGTCACCATTTTGGTCGAAAATGAAAAGAAATGCGGTACGACACATTGATAATTTCGAGTATTTAAGTCCCACAGTCCCTCAAACCACGGTCATACGAACGCGCTAGTGTATGTCCATAACCTCTAAAATCCAACATTGTATGGTATGTACTAAACATCAGCGACGAGTGTTAAACTTGAGATTGTGCCGATCGGTATGAAGATACGACATGTATCAATGATCCAGTTCAAGTTACTTGAATGACAACAAAACTGATGTTTTCTCCGTTGTTATGGACAAGGGTCCGGCATTCACAGGTGCAGAACATTTCGGCCAATGGGACATAGCACTAACAAAAAATGACCGACTTCGCCTGTTTGTAAGCGCTAGCGTTTCCGGGGATTCGCTCCGCCCGTACCCCGGCCCGTACCTTGATCCTAGCGGAAATGAGCTAAATATTAGCAAATGCAGCAACGGTTTGGTAGAATGTAAGGCCTATAGTAATAGTTTGACTACTGGAAAGAAGATTAAAGAAACAAAAAATGAAATAAATATAAAGGGCAATGAAGTTCAGCAGGAAATTGATACAATGTGATGTATTGAAAGGTGGAAACTGTAATTCCTACATTAACCAGAAAAAAAAGACATGTACAAGTCTGTGGAACGTGTTGCGTAATACCGTATTGTATGGAATCAACTGTGCACGCGCGCGCTTCTGAAACATTCTTTTCAGAGTTTGTGTTGAGGCTAGACTCCTGAAACCTCGTTCAAACTTCACTCCCAAAATAACAACATTGTCCCCTTGCATTTAACATTAACATATTATAATGAGGTGATAAGCGGTGCACTCGGGTATTAATTTGTTGCGGATATAAAACATCTGAGGTGTAAATTAGCATAATTAGGTGATTATTAAAACTCTCGGTGATTATTTCCCTCCGAATATGCTAATTTTGACCTCAAAGGTCTTATTTCCGCAAGCAAATACCATCGCTTGCCGTTTATAACCTTTATAAATTAAACTTACGTAGCGATCCGTTCAGTTTGAATGTGTAAACCGTTTTCATGGGAATATCATAGCTTGGCAGAACTTGATTTAGTAGTTTGGCTTTTGTAAAATATAACCTTCGACTCGGCGATCTGTAGTAGCGTGAGTTTCGAAAATCAAATGTTGGTCGTCACCTATTTCAATGCTACTATATGTTGGTTTGATGCATGACAAGACTTATTCTTCCAGCATTGGGACTAATATAGTAGGGCAGTCAACCAAGATGTCCGTGTAAAAAGGTGTTTTAGCTTTGGGAAGAGGGGAGATTGGAAGACTAGTGAGAAGGTTAGGGAAGTTTGTCATGTGTTGTTGGGAGGCAAGCTACGGATTTCAAGTTTCTTTGCAATTTCCTAAATTAGTACATGTGTATGTAAAACGCCCTTGGTCGCAATTTTTCAACGTCGGGTGCTTGGCTGCAAAAGATGATAATGTGTTTCTGACGATATTTCTGTGAATGCAAGGGAGCGTTCACTTATTACGGCCGGGGATGGGTCGGCAAATCCAGGGGTGGTCACCTTAAATTTGAAAACTGCAAAGGGGGCGGGGGTCATGTATCTTTCAAACAGCTCAGAGGGGTCACTTAATTTTCATAAGTATCCGTCCCGTCAAAATGCAGTTTCAGTGTTCAGAAATATACTGAGAGATGAAAATGATTCGCTACATGATTTCATTTTCTGAGTCATTTAACTAAATCTGAACAAAAATATAATTATCTGTCACATGAACATCTTGACTTGGCAAATAAGAGGCTTGTCTTGTTGTAAATTGAGCTTACCGAGGGCAATGAACAAACGATGTTGACTGGGGCAAAGTGAACGTCGTATGGGGTTAAATTGTTGCAAACTTTATCGAGCAGACCGTTTGTAATGGATGTAGGTGGCGTCATTTTCTATCATCAGAAACGTTTTCTTGTCGCCCTAGCAAGTTGTAATTCGAAGCTATTTTGAAATTCAATGTACATATTAGAGATATAGCAGGTTTTGTCAGGGAAACTATTTAACAGTTACCTATAGAGTACTAGTACCATGAAAAGTGAAATTATATTTTTAGGTGAAATTACAATATCATAATTGTTGTTAACATCTGAACTTTCAAGTACCCTATTTGAATCAAGTACATCTGTATCAGTTATCAGACACCTATAAGAGCATAAATTAATTTAGTCTTGCATTGTACAAACATTATTCATAATTTTCTCATGACTCCAATGTATAGTGAATCAACATTTTGATGGAATTCCAAAATGCAGTTTCTTGCACACATATCAACCTTTAAACATCTTAGTCTAACTATAGTAAGTACTTTAAAATGAATTATCAAACGTCGATAAATACACAGATTTAGATAGTTTTCAATTGGAAAAAAAATATTCATAGATTCCTCATAGACTACCATGTATGGTGAATCAACATTTCGGTGAAATCCGAAAATCCAATTTCTTGCACACATATCCATATGTAACCACCCTAGTCTAATCAAGTACATTAATACTAATAATCGAGAGTACATAAATACACAGATTTACCTATTTTTGTATTTGAAAAATAATCATTCATAGTTACCTCATAAACTCCCATGTATAGTGGATGGACATTTTCAGTGAAATCCCAAAATCAAATTTCTTGTACACATAATAAGTACCTTTAACAATCATATTCTAATCAAGTACAACTATGATAATTATTCAGCGTCTGTATATGCACACGTATAGCAAGTTTTTCATTGGAAAAAAAATTATTCACAATTTTATCATAGACTCCCATGTATAGTGGATGAACAATTATAGTGAAATTCTTAAGTCAATTTGTTTGTCCACATACCAGTTGTAGCAACCCTATTCCAATTAAGCACTTTTATGTCAATTATCGAATATCTATAAATGCACAGATATAGTTTTGTATTTAAAAAGTATTACATAGTTTTCTCATAGACTACCATGTATAGTAAATCATAGACTACCATGTATAGAGAATCAACATTATCAACAGCTGATTTGTACACACCCGTAATTTCTGTCAAATCGATATCCCTTTGCGGGGTAATTTCAAAATTAAAGCAAGTCAGAAGGGGAAATTTGAACATTAACACCTTGTGAGTTTGTAAGGAGGGTCATTTGAAAAAATCTGAGAATCTGTTTGGGGGATTCTATCGCCTCTCGCCCTCTACAGGTGTATGCGTGTGCAGCTTTACTCAAGCAACGTGAATTGGGGTGGCATGACATTTTTGTCATCTTAAAAGGGGGGTCATCAATTTTTCGGTGCAATGGGTAGGGGGTTCACTTATTTTGACTGATGCGCAGGAATAATTTGCCGGCCCATCCCCGGCCATAATAACTGAACACTCCCTAAGTTCAGCGGGTCTGGTTGTTTCTCCGTCACGGTGGTGTTTAGTTTAAGCCGTTTGCATGGATGTTTCAAAGACTTTTTTGTTTCCTCTATATGCTACATTTGTATTTCAGGTTTGTCCGTAAGTATGGAATATATTTGTCTATTATTTTAATGGCTTTAAGTAAAAAAAGGACAAATGATGTAAAGCGGTCATTGTAAGATTACGTCATACTGACAGAAACCTACTGCGTGGTTTTGTAGAGTTAACGGTACGAAACTCATAACATTTCGTGTAATTCCTAATGAAAATGAATATTCATATTTACAAAGATCCCAATTTACAGTGAATTTCAAAATAGCTTGGAATTACAACGTGCTAGGTGATTAGAAAAACGTTTCTGGCGACAGGAAATAACGCCCACTGCATCAGTTGCAAACGTTCCACTTTGATAGATTTTGCAACAATTAAATTCAATACGGTGTCCGCTGTTCTCACTTACAGAACACGTTCAGGGTAGGAAATACAATCGTTGTACCGACCCGTACACACTGCACCGAGAAAAACCTAACGTTAGCATTCTGTGCAGTTTCATCAACGGGAAATGTGATAAAAGCAATATACGAATGTTCAAATAGTCCGTGTGCGGGTGAGCTTTTCAATTGGAGCGCGGCAACACTGACGGTGTTGACTGTGGTACAGAGAACGTCGTATTTGGTTGAATTGTTGCAAAATTTATCGAAGGGACGTTTGTATATGTATGCAGGTGGTGTCATTTTCTATCGCTAGAACCGTTTTTCTTATCACCCAAGAACGTTGTAATTTCGAGTTATTTTGACACGATTGGAATTAAATCAAAGTTAAATTAAAGTGTAATTGTTAGGAAAGCGTAACGAAATCGAAATTTCTACAGCTAGAATTTTACAAAATGATAGAATAGTGTAAAGTTTGAAATATTGTTCTCATTGAACAAAACAACGAATGCACAGCGATTATTGCGTATCTCTTTCATCGGATTCATTTTTATGAAAAAAAAAAGTTTATTTTTGTTTAAATTTTACAAAGAAACCGTACGAAACATAATGTATCAAATTTCTCTAATTCACGACTTTTGAGTCAGGGCACTCTTGAAATGTCCCTGCCTTTGAGTGAATTTAGGGCTTCATAAACACTAAATTGAGTCAGGGTTCATTGTTAAAGGAAACAAAATCTTTTATTTGACACTGTTTCGGTGCATTCTTTTATCGTTTAGAAACGGACATTTTTCTTCATATGGAAATATATTAATAGAAAAGTACACAATGCATGATCACCCTTGATCCCAAGTGCACATTTAACCAAGGGACAAAACGACAAGATGGAAAGTACGCAAAATAAGATAACTTTTGCTCCGAGAAAAAAATACACGCACTCTATAAAAGGAGTTGAACTCCAGTAACTCAAAGTCCAGTATTTTTTAGCGTTTTAGATCTGCGAGAAACGAATATTTTTCTTCATATTGAAATATATTGACAGAATGGTGCACAATGTCAGGGATAACGACAAGATGATGCTTGCTCTGAAACAAACAAACAAAAAAGCAAACACACAAAAACTTAATTATCGTAAAATACAAAGAATGTTTTGCGACGGATTCGCATCGTTTTATCAAACGAGAATAAGTTTTCTTTGTTTCTTTGGTTTTTTTTTTGTCTCAGAGCAAACGTTGTCGTATTTTGCATACTTCTGACCACACTAATGTTGTCCATCCTTTATTTGATTTAAAATGTTGTTCCCTCATAGCGAATGACAAAATAGCTTGGAATTACAACGTGCTTCGATGATTAGAGAAATACTTTCTAGTGATAGATAATGCCACATGCATTCTTTAGAAACGTTCCCCTTTGATACATTTTTCGACAATTTAACCCAATACGACGTTCACTGTGCCACAGTCAATATCGTCAGTGCCATACATACATACATACATACATACATACATACATACATACATACATACATACATACATACATACATACATACATACATACCGTCGTTGCTCATTCTTCTCAGTAACTCATCTGCTATGGAACTCTCTACCTTTAGGCATAAAACGTTCATCTTTAAGAGAGCATTTTAATTATCACTCAGATGGTTACGAGCGTTGTGGAAATTTTGATACTTGGCGCTATATAAATTTGTTTAAAAGATAGACGATATCGTACACCCTCAATGTAGGCTTAATAATCTACCTGGTGACATTTCCCCCGAACAGTGGATAGGAGTATTAAATATTACATCAAATGTAAAGATTGTTTGACCTTCGGGTTCTTAAGCCTTGAAGATGAAAGTTTGTACGATTCTTATTTAATTGCCGATATTAAGGCAGTGTGGATGAGTAGATACACGTTGAAAGGTTTATAACAATTGAAATTCGATATTTAAGGAAGTGAAAAGTTATGATAAGCAGGTTTCAAAAAAAATGAAGGCGACGGACAGAAAGAAAGGTGATTTGTATCCTAACGTAAAGAAAGCAAAATGCAAAGTATTATTGGTTGTGAAAAACCGATAACCTGGTAAATTTCTGAAACAGTATAATAACCTGCTGTCTGGAGATGGTAGTCAGTCAATGGAAATATCATCCTAAACTAACCTTTATAATTTGTCTATTACTTTCTTTAGCTTGTTTATCACTTGACCAACACTCACTTATTCCCTCATAAAAATATTTTTATTCCTCTTTCAGATAGCACTCACTACTGGGGACATGCGTCGCACCATATCGACCAGATCTTCGACCACATTTTTACTCGTCTTTGTGGGATTTACCAATTGCATTGTTCTTTTTGTGATGGTCGGCATTTATACAGATCATACAGGATATTATGTGGAAGTAAGAAGAACACGTGACAGCAATATGCCTTTGATGATCGCTGAAACTGGCGGTAGAGAAACGTTTCGTGCTAATGCCATCAACGTTGAGCGAACTCAAGGTGTACCTGTGGCAGTGAATGTAACGACATATCGGAAAAAACAATCGCCTATAAAGAATTCTACGAAGTCAATTGATTCTCAGGTTGAAGTTGATGTTAACGAGATAGTTACTTCAAATTTTGGGCAAGATGTGAAGAAGCGCAATAATCAAACTTTCGATAGTTCCGATATTTTGATCGGCAGAAATAAAACCCTGTCATTAAATAACGTGGAAACACCAAAGAACGATGGTGAAAAAGAGGCTTTGCTTATTGATATTTTTCAAAGCATCCGAAAAAATTGGACTTTCAACGAGAAGGAAGCAACAAATCTCAGGTAATCTAAGCTATCTTCACTTATCAATTTTATTAGCTCTCATTTGGTATACGAAAAAGAGCTTATCGTATAAGGTGAATCATTTCATTTGCATCTCGTGTACATATCGTCTGTATGTCTGTATGTCTGTATGTATGTAAACATGCATGCATGCATGCATGCATGCATGAATGTATGTATGTATCACTGCATAAAAACCCTATAATACTTACTGTATTAACATGGATTATTGCCTGTATTTTAGCTGAAGAGTGCATATACAGATGAATACAGTCAAGAATCCATTTTTTGTATTCAGCAAGCCTGTATTCATGTGGATTCATGTGAATTCACGTGTATTATACTATAATACAGGCAACTCATTAATGTGAATTTATCTGAATTATTGGGTTTTCATGCAGTGTATGTATGTATGTATGTATGTATGTATGTATGTATGTATGTATGTATGTATGTATGTATGTATGTATGTATGTATGTATGTATGTATGTATACAAGCACGCACGCACGCACGCACGCACGTACGTATGTATGTATGTATATATGTATGTATCTATATGCCTGTTGGTCCGTCCAGATCAAAACACTCCTAAACCGCACCAGCTACCATCTCAGTATTTGGTGCACAGATGCACAGAGGGATGAAGATGTGAATTAGTTGAAATAAACATGTCAGTGTCAAAATATGCAAATGAAGGGAAAAAGGAAGAATCCTGCAAATTGGTAAAACTCAGTAACAATTGATCAGATTTGGTTGAAACTTGGTATGTATGTTTCTTTAGGTATTCTTAATTAGATGTGTGCAACTATGGATGAAATTTGTATATTTGTATTTTTGCGATAATTTTTTATTAGTTTTTAGTCAAAAAATCTTCTTCTTCAAACGGCTTTCCTGATTTCTTTCAAAGTTGGTATCCACATTCCTGCGGATGATATCAGTCAAGTTTGTAAAAATTTTGGTGAATTTTTTGTATTTGTAATTTTGGGACAATTTTCCCAATTTTCGGTCAAAAAAAATGTTCTCGAAAAAAAAATCATCTGGTGGCTTTGGTATTTGGTATTCAGGTTCATAAGGTTGATCAAAATATAATGTGTTCAAATTCTTATGAAATTTTCAGTTTTGTATTTTTAGGCAATTTTTGTCATTTTCGGTCAAATAATGTACTACTCAAAAACTGCTCGTTTGATAGCTTTGATATTTGGTATACAGGTGTCTAGTGTTTATCTTAGTATGATTGAAATCAGGATGAAATCTTCAATTCTCTATTTTAAAGGCAATTTTTGCCATTTTTGGTCACAAAATTGGTTCACAAAATCTGCTTTTCTTATAGTTTTGATATTGAGTTGAGATATTTCCATGGATGATCTTAATTGAATGTGTTCGAATTATATCTTCTTCAATTACGTATTTTTACAGCTATTTTCGCAATTTTGGTCAGGCTAACCTGAAGTGGACTATCAAAGATTTCTTCTTTCACCAGCACATGTCACAAAAAGTCATTCTCTACATTAGGCAAATGAGCTCTATCAGCTGCCAGGTCGCTTGTTTTAAATTTTGAGAGAAATATCTTCAATTTCCTATTTTTTGAAGCTTCTTTCTTTTGATGGAAAAAATTACAGAAATAGTCAGCTTAATTGATTCTATAACTTATTCATTTTGTATTGATATGAACAAAATTAATGAATATTATTTTGTGAAAACATTTTCTGATTTTTGGCAATTTTATACTCACAGGAACTAAGGATACATAATGTCGTGAATTAGTAAGCATTTCATATGGTAGATTGTATTTGGTGTTGAAATGTGGTAAAAGAATCATAAGAAAGCACTACAAAAGGTAATTTTAGCAGGTTTGGTTTCCAACAAATATATTCCAATGTGTAAGAGTATAAACATTATAAATAGTTCACACACTTTCCATCTGTCATTGTATCCTTTATGTAAACAAATAACATGGTCAATACTAAGGGGTGGACCATTTGGTATCCTGATGGGGGATCTAGAAGATTTTCGAAAAAAAAAGATTCCCAGCAAATGTCAGAATCCGCCAGAAAAAGCTTTACAAAAAGAAAAGGTTGGAGAGTTGAAAAAACTGTACAATGGATCAGGGGAAAAATAATGCTACCTCATCAGTCTTCCAGACCCCGCCTCCCCCAGGATATCAAATGATTCACAGTGAAGAATATCTCACTTGAAGATTCCAAGTCAGGTCAGGATTTGAAAGGAATAGTCAAGTTCACTACTGTTGTGACATGTTGGTTTTGTAAGTTATTCCAAAAGTGAATGCTCCAGTTGCACTGGAAGAAAGCAATGTTTACTTTTCTTGATAGGGTTTGTGTGTTAATGGTTGTATGTTGAAATATATCCACGTATCGAGTGTACAAGCAAAATGTAAACATTGGTTGCATGTTATGCTTTTTAGTCAAGGTCGTCTCTTGTTCATGAAAATCAAGAAAAGGTAGCTGTTTGCCTGCATTTGTCAACACATAACTGCCTTACAAGTTCATTGTCTTAAGAATTATCACATATGCAGAAAGAAAACAAGAAACTAATCAAATTGATGTGTAATATTAACCCTGAGTGACTGTATATATAACTATTTTCTCATTACATCAAACTGTTTGTTATATTTTTATCATTCTCAATGGGCAAAGTCATACTTGGGGCCAATGTCATCACTGCTAGTCTGTGTATGTCAGTCTGTCTGTATGTCCATCTATCTGCCAGGCTTTCTGTAGACCAAGTTTGTGGACCTCATAACTGAATAATTTCGATATTAAATGTGGCCAGCTTCAGAATGCTTAGATGGTTATCTATAACCGAATGGAATCTTGTAAGAGTTGATAAAATAATAAGAAAAAATATGATTTTAATAATCTGCAATTGTTATATTGATAAGAGAGATATTACTTTATTATTTGGCACATATGTTAGGAGGATCAATGTATGCGATATGTTGGTTGAAAAGCATAAAATTGGTATATATGTGTTTTTAGATTTTTCCCGACTTTTGGTCAAAAGTCTTGTTTTTAGGAATCACATGGCAGTTTGGGACTTACAATTATAATGTAGGTGTGGCAGCATCATTAAAAGTGGAGCTCTGAAGAATGCCGATTATTACATCTTACCTTAGTCTTCGATTTTGCAACAATAGACCGTAGAGAGACCAAATATTGGCTAGATTAATTTAATGCATTACAATATTATAAGGTTAACCTTTAGTTTGGTATGGCTGATTTTATCACTAGTTATGATGTACTTGGTTGAATGGTATAGTGTAAGTGTGTGTGATCAACAGTTGCAAGTTGCCAACCATTTCATACTTCAATGGTAAGTGCATCAAAATTTGTTCAAATGCACTTGACTATGAATGTCACAAGCTAAGGTTCATAGAAGCTATTAAATATCATGTATACACTCATTCTGGCTTGTCACATGTAACCAAATGTAAGCAAAGTGTCATTGACGCTATTTTTATTGTTCAATCGTTTTTGTAGACCACTGCCTGCGTAGGTATGTAATATATTTAATTAAATGTTTCATATTCCACTGAAAGGTAATAGTGTTACGTATAGATGTGCCAGTGCATTTATCATTTGATTGGTATCAGTTATATTTAATTAAATAACTAATATACGACCGAAAGGTGATAATTTTATGTATAGATGTGCCAGTGCATTAATCCTTTAGGGACGTCATTGATCTATCTTAAGTGATTAAACATTAAACTCCGACAAAACATCGGAAAAAACATAAATACCATTTGTATACTTATGTGAAAAAGATATCACGATGGGTCAGCCATCGCTGTAAACTTGGAATCGAAGATGGTCAACAAACGTCAAAAGGCTACAAAATCCCACTCTGTTACGACTGAAGTTCATCTTACAATAAAATACATGCCACCTCCTCCTATTAACTGTAATCACTAAGAGAAAGCGTGTACGTGAAGGGGTTACAACACGCATATGCCCCAGACAACGTTGAATGAATGCTCTAAGGGTATAAAATGAAAGTAATTAAATGTGCGTTGTGGAAAAAAAGTGGTATATTTACAGTTTGTGTTGTTCAAGCTCAGTTAGTGACAATGTTGCAGTTTTGCTCGGAGAACCTTCATGGTCTGAAGAAGATCGGCCTAAGGGATGGCATCTTGACCTCTACCACTAGTGGTGCCGTACATTTATGAATGTCAGTAATCAGAAAATATTTATTACTTTGAAATTCTTTCTTTCCTTTGAAGGGAGGGCTGGCGATATGTTGCGAACTGTGCTTTGCAACAGCAAATATACCCTTCTCATGCAGCATTTTCCCACCATGAACAGCAGATCAAGCTAAGTTGTTGTCAAAAAAGCTTTGGACTCTTAGTGTATATTTCATGGCCGATTGAAGCTTTAAGCGTATCATACTATAAACTTTCTTAGTCTTGCCATCAATAAACATACAAAGACCGAACAAATTTGATAGAAGTTTGATAGCATTGCACCCAATAGTAGCATGAGACACCGTCTGTGTTATAAGATTGTCCCCTCAATGCTATACTTCAATCGGAATAATTTAATATAAATAGTAAATTGCTTATTGTCAAATGACCTTGGGTGAACTAGCATCGTTGTAGTTCATTACCTTTTGTCCTTCTATATGGACCGGTCAACCATTTTTTATTATAAATCTAAGTGCTTCATCCACAGCTTCGAATTTATTTAAATTATAATTGAACTTGAACAAATCAAAGGATCTGGCATTTTTCATTGATTCCTCTATACTTAGCTATAAACTATACGCTGAGCTATAGCTGATTTCAGTTGATGTCACTTAATGTAATGGTGCATATGGCATGCGTTTCGTGACTAATTATCATTTTTTGTTAAACTTTCCCTAAAGAAACCTTCAAAACTTATCATACCAAGGCAAAAATAAAATCATAGTTCATCAAGAAAATTTTGGTGCCAAACATATACTGATACTAAGAATTCAAAATGGCAACAACTAATCCGTGCTTTTGTTTTTATCATTTTTAAAAAACTAAGATGGCAAAAACTTAACGTACTCCAATAGCTTAAACATCAGCTCGAACAAGCCGTAAATCAGAAAGGTTTTACAAAAATTTGAGATTCTGATTAAGTATCCCGAGGTGTATTCTACCTTAAGTTGAGTATGAAGAGAAAAATCTACTACATACTCTATTCGAGTAGTTTTTATTATTTTTTTCTTTATTCTTCGGTAATGCATAGCCTGGTTTACTTAGCATAAGTTTAAGTTTTAAGTGATTCATCGTGTGTTGCCCTGTGTAAATGATGCAAACAATAGAACAGATCAAAAAGAGGGCCAATAAACTTTGAACCCAAAGTATACCGGGACGCTACTTAAGCTTTAAATGGGGAAGAAGTTACATGAGGTATAACTTTCTGAAATGACGTACATTTACCTTAAACGTTAACCAGTTCAGACTTTCTCGTTACTTTGTGTATATTTTGACCGAAACACCGATCTTCATTTTTGCCGGGTTTGGACTTCTGGCTGATGAGGTGTAAGCTGATAAAGATACAGCAGTACTATGTTTATGTTGTTTAGGTTTTGTTTCTCTTTCCTACTCGTGCAATAGCAGTTTATATTTCCGTCATTATATTCAAGAAATTGAAGGAGTATGGCCTGTTTTAATTGTCTTTTTTACAAAGGTCAGCCGTGAACTATCTTTCGTTTCACAACGTCTAGCTTAACTTACACCTGTAAGCAAACAGCTGCCGTTGCATTGAATTAAGTACGAGAGAAAAACTCACACTTTCTCAGAGTAACAAACAACAACGCTGAAATTCCTACACGGATGAGGGCGTCTAGTCTTGAATGTCGCCAGCTCATGTTGAACACACAATTAATCACCATTTACGTTTCATGTTTAAAAAATCTATGTATCTTTCTGCAAAGTCAAATGATCTTACATTTACAAAGTCGTTCCTTTACACGTAGCCTTTTACAAACCAGGATCGGTGTTCGTTTTACAGGCAGTCTTGTCTGTCACCCGAGTCTAAATGGTAGTCCACCCAAGCCCTGTGATCGTTTTACCGTGTATTATTTAAGTGAAACAGTATTCTTCGGTCGTAATTGAAAGGAACGTCGAAATGTCTTTTTTCAAGAGATGGCCCCTATCCTATAATTGGTATTGGGGAATAACCAGTCGGGGTAAACATGTTTCTGGGGATCTTACAGTTGAATGCCGGTGTATACTAATAGTGGCAAGTTTTTAATTCGTGATTGAATTATCTGACTGTCTGCGAGAGCGATTTGTCAAGCAAATCCCAAATAGATGTTATAATCATTTACCGTAAAGTCTAATCGTAAATAGCTTCGATCAGTGAACACAACTTTGGTCTAGATTCATCGTCATCGCAGGTCATCAACACTTAAGATAAGCTTATGGGGTAACGGATTCACTATTTTCCTTACAGTCAGTCGTATATTGCGACCATCACTCATTTAATTGCGTGTAGTTTTACTCTCAGTAATTTTTATTACTCTTGACTTCCCACTGTACGTTTTATTGCCACCGTCATAATAATCTTTTATGATGTCTTGTCCACCAAATACTGCAGATCACTTCTGGAGGAAAAATGTCAAACGAAGGAAATGTTCCTCACAACACAACAGAATACACCGCTTAACTCAAGTCTGAAATATGAAGCCGAAAGGACAACTAAAATTGAAGTGACTGCAGCGGTGCACAAACGGTTTCCAAAAGTATGTTCGAGAATGTTTTATAATTCATTAATATATAATATACATCTATGTATTTCTACTGCGAGTCTTATAGTGATCAATCTGCGTTCATCTAAGGGGAATATTGGTCTTATGAAAAGGGCTGTACGAGCTGTACTCGAAATATCGATAAGTAGAAGAAACCTTTTTAAAACAATTCCACACGTGTGTATCTATTGATCTATCTCTCTTCATTTCAATATATCTTTTAAAGGTTTGTGTAGATCTGCGTTCGGCATGCGGTTTCTGTTTGTATTGATCGGTTTAAAGAAAACGAATGATACCATGCCAGAAAGTCCCAAGAGAGTTTGACCGGTTGACCTCGCTGTTAATTTTATGCAGGAAATTACAATAACAATGCTTGGTCGAATGACGCAGTGCCTTGAGGGTGGGATCGCCAGTGGTATAGGGGGAGGAGTACCTTCCCGATGGTGATAAGTGGTGCAGATTACCGTCGCCTAGGTGACTGGCGTATACGCATGCCAAAAGACACCTATGGTTGATTTCCTGTTGACCAGTCGAATGGCAGAGTTGCAAATACCTGGACTGAACCATTTGTTTTTTTGTGGGTGTCGGTGGTATTTTGACAATAAAAGTAAAGATGCACAGATATTGAGTTTATTGTCTTGTTTATGAGCGGCCAGTATTTCCAACAGCATGAATTACGTGCATTTGCCCTAGAAGAAATAAATAATTTCGAATGAAACATCGCGAATCTAACCACATTCCCTAAGCTTGACGTACACTTAAGTGCCCCAAAGAACCATGGAATCACCAGACTTTCGATCGAAGAGATGAGTTTTGCCAAACCGCGTATACAGAAAAAGTGGCAGATGACTTTATTTTTAGAATCATGGACAGTATAGCGAGATGTAAAAAATGTGAAAGAGGCTCTCCACGTAACTATCCTAAATGTTTTTGTGTCGAGTTTGTGTTTGATTCGTTTCGAAAATGTGTTCCTACATTCTTATCCGATTGTGTATGTTAATAAAAAAATGTTTGTTTCGCTTGGGATATTTGTAGAGAAGTTTGGATTAGTGTGTACGGTAATGTTTTGTTTGTGTGGGGAAAGCTTATGGCGAGACACAGCCGGACCTATGTTGTTACAAAAGTTGATAAAGTCGCCCTTTGACGCTCGCGTTTCGAAACCCGAGTGTGGTTTCTCATCAGTCGCAGTGTTGATTCATTCCTTAGTTTGTGTATGTGAAAATTTATTTTAATGCATTTTAGTGGTCTTGGTTTTCGATAAGCGAGGCAAGTATTTGGTCACGTTGTGAGTCCGTTTGGTGGTTCGGTTTGTTTGTTCTATGTTTCTTTACTTCGGTAAATTTTGTTTTGACTGGTGTGTCTTTTAGATTTTTGCGGAGGTTTGTGAATTTTTAGGCAATAAGTACCACTGCGGGGTACGGATTTTATGTTTATTGGATCAAGATACTTACAATTATACTGGTTGATGTGCTTGTTCTCGTACATTTTGATTAAAAGTTCGTTTACTTTGTTTACTGTTTGTTCTGGCTTGTTGTGTATAATACTGAGTGTTGCGTAATTGCCTTTCGCATTCGAGTACGTAATCGTTTGTGTTGACAATGACGAAAACCCGACCCTTGTCGAAGGTTTTTTTTCCGAAATTTGTCTATTGTTTTCAAGCTGGTTTATCGCGATTCTTTTAGCGCGCGACATGTTTTGTTTCCTTGTTTGAAATGGTATCTCTAGAAGTGCGAGTTTAGCAGCTTCAGATAGCTTTCAAGGTTTTGTTTTTTGTTGTTCGTGGAGCCCAATTTGACTTTTCTTTGAATTGGTGTTGTTGCGATTGTTTGTGTCTCACGACGTAGCGTGGTCATATTTTACGACTTTATTTGTTGGAATCCTGAGGGGGTTTTATTCTGTTTGGTTTTGTTGGTGTCCGAATTAATTTTAAGGCTTTTGCCTAGTACTATTTTACGGAGTTTCATAGTTTGAGCGATGATAGGTTGTTGTTGAATTTCATGTTGCTGTCGACTTTTCTTTGGAAATAGCTGATTTTTTTCCACTGCCATTTTTTCTGTTACGTTACGGTGATTGTTTATTTTGTATTGAATGTTGTGTTACAGTTGTTTGTTATGTGTACGATTTTTGTTTGTGTGTTCTATGTAATTTTATTTTTTTTTTTTTTAGTAGTTCTCTTTTTGGAGTATTTGGTGGCCCTGAAAAGGGCCGCATGGTATGGGTTTTTGTTAGCGCTTGGCGCGTTTGTGTTGGCGATAAGCCTAGCTTTTTATGCTTCTTTTCGCCGATTCGATGTGCTTGGTGAGTAGGTGTTTGCCGCCGTCTTGTCACTGTGTGTGCGTACATGGACGGTCTGCATAGCCCTTGAATGTGGTCTCGATTTTACAATCAAACTTACAATTTAGGAGTATATATCAAAACTGATAAATGATTTATGTTTTCACATGGGTTCACAAAATTTTACGGCTCGGACTATGATTTTACAAGTTTCTATAAAAAGTATTATATATTGACTGATTACTGTAGCTATGATAGGCTACATTCAGGACGGGCAGTAATTAGTAGGCAAAACAGGTGGTTTTCACCGTGGGCAGAACTCGGTGCAATGATACTGAGCATTAATAGTAAGCCTGTCACCTTGAAGGTAATGCTGTAGGTGAAACAAGGACTTCAAACGCACGATGGTACAAACAACACCACAAGTGAAACGTACACATAGAAATACAAGCGTTCCTACGTTGTGCCCACCCGGGCCACGCGATTAAAATATGACTGATAATGCTGGATAGTGTTAATTGGGTCGGTAAACAGTTAATTGACTACCTGGGTGATTGGCAGGTCGTGTTTAATGACGCATATGCAAAGCAGGCCAAAAGACAAAAGCCCCCAAAGATATTGACAGCTGGCCAGGGGTCACCATGAATACGTAATGACGCTTCACTACGCAGAAACTGCGTAGTCAAGCCCTTCTTAACCGGTCAAACTCTCTTGGCATTTTCCCTCATGCATTGCTGGCATTTAATATAGTCGAGGTTGTGTTGAAAAGCATTGCAGATAACTTCTGCATTCTACACTTCTGCCTAAAGATGAATTAATCGTCTTTGTTTCCTTAATTTGTACTATCTGGTTTTCTCAGACAATGCCGTATATCAGTGAATCGTTCAATAAATGCAGCTTTGTTGGCAGCAGTGGGATACTTTTGAATTCGACATGTGGCCAGTCAATAGACTCATCAGACTTTGTGGTGAGGTGAGTCTTTATTCTCAAAAGTTCCGCATCTTTAAAAGAAATACCGAGTTTTAAGAATATTCAAATGAATAGGTCTTCATTTGAGACTGAGTATCAAGTTTGCAGACAGCTTTTGTGATTTAGTCACAAATGAAAATCTGATTTGTGTATTTGATTGCAGATTTAATCTTGCTCACGTACAAAAGTTTGCCAAAGACGTCGGCTCCAGGACGGACCTCATCACCTGTAATCCCTGGATATTAAAATCAAAGTAAGTGATCGTCTGTTAAGAGTATCTAGTAATTAAATTTTGTTTTAACAGTTTTAGAGTCACCATTTTTGTCCGCTTGCATTACTTATACAAGTAAATCATGAAAAGATCAAGAACGTTTAATTACGTTCGTAAGCACACCGTGCAAACAGTAGTATAATTCAGGAAAGTAAACACGCTGGTGTTCTTGATCATTTGTAGACAATGTTAGCGCTCTAGCTACTAGTGCATCGAGGTCTCCTATACATTTATTCATTACCAATTAGACAATATCATGCGGCAGCCACCAATGTATCACGCCAATGTTCAAGAATACATAAATACATTTAATAATTCTTTGTAGGTATGGTAGTGTATCAAGGAAAGGAAGTGGACGCTTCACAGCTTTCATGACGAGAGAGTATCCAAACGCAACATTGCTTTTGCCAGCTTTTACGTATCACTTCACCTCGAAACTCTCCTTTCGGGCACAGGACGCTCTGAAAGGCCAACATCTCAACGTCGTCTATTTACATCCCCTTCACCACACGATGGTAAAAAGGTTTTGGAAAAGTCAGAAAGTTAATGAAGTAAGAGTAAGTTCAGGTAAGATTCGCTATTGCAGGACCAAGACGACTCAACGGCGGCATTGTGTCACACGTACGTGCCAGCAGTGCTGGGTGCCGATTATCACTTGACTTGGTGATACTCCTTTGTCACATCTCCAGAAGCAAAACATGACTGCGTTAGTTAACAGTGGACTTTCCTTTGGATACTTGAACATCTCCGAAATAATTACTAAACATTTCTGTTTAATTAAGCAAGTTTATGCCTTTTCCACTGGGGTTCCGAAGAAGTGTCGATACTGTCTCCGTTTTGAAGAAACTGACTGTTGGCTGCTTGCTCATTTTAGATTTCTAGAGATTTACACGACAAAATTTTAAATAAACTGTCCATCTCTCCGTACCACGTACATTCGAGTCTGTTTGCAAAGTCTGGTCATGGTTATGTGCAAGCTGAGGGCCATTCGACATTATATATATATAGCCCCTGAGACAAGTATCAAGAATGATGCAAGCGAAATTAAAAACCCGCTGACATTTTCCAATATTTTTTCCAAAACCATTAGTGTAATTTAATTGACCACACTAATTAAAAAAAAAATTTCGATCTCTTTTTAGGATTGCTACTCTTTACTTCTATGATGAGTTTTTGTAAAGAGGTTCATCTCTATGGTTACTGGCCTTTCGCGGAAGATCCGGACGGCAATCCTCTGCTTTATCATTACTTCGATGAAAATGCGATCATGCTATCAGACAGGAAGTTAAAGAGACGAATGCATAATATGCCTGAAGAGTTCGATAAATACCGTACTTGGCATAACAAAGGCGCCATACGATTGCATGTGGGACAGTGTACCTCGCCGCCTTAAACATAATCAACGAGCTACTGTTCTGCCGTTACACGTTTTAGTAGATAAGTTATTATTTGAAAACTAAAAGGAGACATTTGGAGTCCTTATCCACAAATATTCCCTTTTTCTGAACAATTTTGAAGAGGGTCGTGATTATCAAACACCGGTGTACACAGATAAGTGTCCTTCCACCACCGTGCACGCAAATGTTCAACAATAAAAGTAGGGTACTATTTTACTGCTGAGCGATATATTTTAGCTCATCTGAAAGGAACACAAATGTCGCGCCAGTCGATCTGCTGACACTTTACTAAACATTTGAAAGTTTTAAATTCGTGCAATTGAAATATACGGCAAAATTTTCCATGATAGTTTCCTTGCCGATTAAGTCAATAATTGCATCAAAGTTTCCTAATCAACCTAACACCATTAAGAGATAATACTCATGTTTATACGGTGCACTTTGTCAACAGTAATGTTTATATGACATCACCTTCATTTTCCCAGATTATTGATTTTATTTTAGATATTGAAGTGGCAGACAACCTTTTTAGCATTGTGTAATATTTCCACTACGGCTAAAATAACTTACTAAAATCAACTGTGAACTGATACATTGCACTTCTATGCTCTAGCGTTTCTTTAAGATGGAGTGCGAGTCATTATGATTTGTAAACCACTATCTTCACTACACTCTATCGAACTTGGCATATTTATTTGCTATAGTGACGTTAAATTATTGTGCAGGTTTTTTGAAGTCATGTAGCGATCATATCTGATGAATATTATTTCTGTAATCCTACATGAAAATAACATGCAATAAATTTGTTCTTACGCAGACATACATTGCATATGATGAAGCTTATGTTTGCTAAAGTTCCTTTTTACGGGCGTTGCACACAGATCACGACTTCTCATTCCAAGTACATCACCTATCTCACATTTTATTCATCAAATTTGTTATTATACACAAACTGACCCAGTCGGTAATTGCCATATTGACTCCCTTTTCAATACAGCGAGTGGTGGCCTGGAGTTGCACTGATAAAATACGTCAAAATTATAAGAGTGTGTTTTGCTTTATGATAAATATTATTGTAAAGTGATTTTTTAAACAAACGAATTCGTGTTAAATAAATTAATATCGAAACAAAAACAAAAACAAATATTGCAAATGAGACAAAATAAGTTTGAATAATATTATTTTATAAATGGAAAAAAATATAGACATTGGAGACAAAACGGTCGTTTGATGATTTTATTTTGAGTAAAATGCAGGAATATTTCATTTGAACAATTTTTGAAACAAAAAAATTAAAGCATAATTGAAATTGAAATATAATCAAGTGAAATTAAAATGAAAATCGTTTCAAGTAAAATAAAAATATTAAAGGTAAATGAAAAAAAATAAAAATTTGAAAATAAAAATTCAAAGTAAGGAATGGAAATAAAAGTAAATTCAAAGTGAGAAAAATATTAAAGTAAATTAAAAATAAAATAAAACGAAATGAAATGTATTGCGACTATGACCGACACTTGCCATAGTAGACCAGCATCCTTTTCCGTTCCCATCACAGGGTTACAAGCAATCGAATGACAATCCTCTGTCGGGTCACAAGGAAAAAATATTCCAAAGAAAAAATCACAATTTGGCGAAGGTCGAGAATTGTCATAGTATACCATCATGGTTTTCGGGGAAGGAGATCCAAAATGGGCGGGGTATACGATCGCTTCCCTTACATATCGGAGAAAAGTGGGCTTTGCGTATTATATAAGTTTACAAGCGCAGCTTCGCACATAATGATGTACCTAGGTCTGTGTGCTCGAAAACGAATATCAAAGTAAATTGTGGATTTTGATTTTTTTTTTTTTTAATTTTATTTTTTTAATATACTTGAAATCATTTTCCATTTTAATTTCACTTTATTATTTTTCATTTCAAAATGATTTTTTGTCTCTTGAAAATGTTTCAAACGAAATGTTCCTGCTTTTAAATCAAAATAAAATCATAAACAAACGATTTTTGTTTAATCTCTAAAGTTTGATTTTTCCCTTTTCAAAAAACAAAAAAAATATCTTTTCAAATTTATTTTGTCATATTTGCTATAGTTTTTACGCATAGCCCACTTTCTCTCGATATGCAAGAGAAACGTTAGTCCGCCGCCATTGTGGATCGCCTTCCTCGAAAAGCATGATGGTATACAATGACAATTCTCGGCCATCGCCAAGATTTTTTTCTTTTTGATTTTTTTCCCTTATGACATGGCGGCAGGGCGTTGTCATTCGACTGCTTGTAATTCTTTGGGAACCGAAAAGGATGCTGGTCTACTATGACAACTGTCGGCAATAGTTGAATGCATTTCATTTCGTTTTCATTTAACTTTGACTTTACTTTTATTTTCATTTAAATTTGAATTTTTATTTTCAATTTTATCTTTATTTTTTACATTTAACTTTTTATATTTTATTTCACTTTAAATGATTCTTATATTAGTTTCACTTTATTATATTTTCATTTCGATAGTGATTTTATTTTTTTATTTCTTGAAAAATGTTTCAAATGAAATGGTCCTTGTGTTTTTAAGAAAAATCATGAAACAAACGATTTTTGTTCCCCATCTCTAAAGTTTGTGTTTTTTTTCTTTTCAAACAACAAAAAATTATTATTTCAAATTTATTTTGTCGAACTTGCATCTGTTTTTTAAATTCTGTTTCAATACTACTTTATTTAACCCCAATTCTTTTGTTGTCAATCACTTTTGAAATAACATTTAACATAGAACATGATGCATTGAATTTTCCAATTACAACGTATTTCTATCTGTAACAACTCCAGGCCACTATTGCATACCATAGCGGCCGTTGCCGTGCGTCGAACCACAAAAGACTATGGTTTGAATTCAGTTAATTTTAGACTGGATTCGAACTCACAACGCAACGTACGACACCCAGTCACCTAGGGAAGACATCACAGTCGAGAAAGGTCTGTCAGACAGACCAGACCCCCGAGACCAGTCCATTAACCCTGGTTATGAGCAAGGCTCGAATCGTGTGAAGCCTGTACACGTCCATAATATTCAGGCAAAAGTGATAATCGGTAGCTCCTGATGTAGACTCTCTCACAGCCCCTTCGTTTGCTACGCAGTTATGCTCCCTCAACGGTCTTTCTAACAAGCGACGCTAACCGAACCAAAGGGTCCTCAGGCTCCGATGATGATGATTACACATTAAAAAATGAAGAAAAATAAAAATATATTTGGACTCAGTAAAGTTGTTGTTGTTGTTGTTGTTGTTGTTGTTGTTGTTGATAGTATTTGCAGAAAAGGACAAATTATGCGCTGCAAAATTCAATACAGCCTCACTGTACACATGGAGGTAAGCTACCTCCATGCTATACACATGCGCTGCAAAATTCAATACAGCGATATTGATGATGATGATGATGATGAAATATTTAAAAATGGAGAAAAATAAAAATATATTGGACTCTGTAAATTTGTTGTTGTTGTTGTTGTTTTTATTATTATTGTTGTTGTTGTTGATAGTATTTGCAGAAAAGAACAAAGTATGCGCTGCAAAATTCAATACAGCCTAACTATACATGTGCGTTGCAGCCTAACTATACTATGCGTTGCAAATTCGATACAACTATACATGTGCGTTGCAAATTCAATACAGCCTAACATTACCCAAGGGATGTCACTTCATTGCACATACTCTTTTTTTCAATCGCCAAAAATGCACCTAGCATGCATCGAAATCGGTAAAATTCGACGTAGGGTCAAAGCACTGTAGTCTTTCTCAATAATACTCCAACATTTTTACCCCTTACCGATGAAAAGTCGACAAATCGGCAGGTTTTTCGATGCATCTCGTCGTCTCTTACATTCCAGATTTAAAAAAAACGGCGGCCGATTAAGTCACGTGGGCGCATTTCAAATCTAACCAATAGCAGAGCCCGTACTGAATGAATGGGCCCGACTTGAAACCCGGCAGTAACGTAAGTTTCTCACGTCTTTGGAAAGAACGTTCTCTTGCTATGGGTGAACTGGAACTGTTAAAGTTACCAGAATTTCATACGCAGACGCACGCAGACAGTGTCACCCATAGTCTTCAAACGACGTAAGAAACTTACGTTACTTCCGGTTTTCACGCTGGACCCATCCTGCTCTGCTATTGGTTTGATTTGAAATGCGCCCACGTGACTTAATCGGCCGCTGTTTTTTTTTTAAATCTGGAATGTAAGAGACGACGAGATGCATTGAAAACCTGCCGATTTGTCGACTTTTCATCGGTAAGAGGTAAAAATGTGGAGTATTATTTAGAAATACTAATGTGCTTTGACCCTACGTCGAATTTTACCGATTTCGATGCATGCTAGGTGCAATTTTGGCGATTGAAAAAAGTGTGTGACAATGAAGTAACATCCCTTTAGTTAGGCTGTATTGAAATATCAACACACATGTTTAGTTAGGCTGCAACGCACATGTATAGTTAGGCTGTATTGAATTTCGCAGCGCATACTTTGTTCTTTTCTGCAAATACTATCAACAACAACAACAACAACAACAATAATAAAAACAACAACAAAAACTAATTTACAGAGTCCAATATATTTTCATTTTTCTCCATTTTTAAATATTTAATCATCATCATCATCATCATCAATATCGCTGTATTGAATTTTGCAGCGCATGTGTATAGCATGGAGGTAGCTTACCTCCATGTGTACAGTGAGGCTGTATTGAATTTTGCAGCGCATAATTTGTCCTTTTCTGCAAATACTATCAACTACAACAACAACAACAACAATAACAACAACAAAACAACAACTTTACTGAGTCCAAATATATTTTTATTTTTCTTCATTTTTAAATGTTTAATCATCATCATCATCAGAGCCTGAGGACCCTTTGACCGAACCAGCCGTGCTGTAGAGTAGCGGAACTTGGGGCCCCTCGCAGGCTTCGCCGGCTCGCTGACACAGATGTAACAGATAGTCTAGGTTTCTCTCTTACAAGCCAATGACTAATCATCCCGCCTAGTGTTTGCCAACAACAACATCACTATGACGTTGCCTATTGTGCGGCCACGTCCCTGGAACTTTCTCTTTAAGCCGGATCCCGGGCTCCGCGACTCTACACATGCTACGCCGACTGAACGAAGTCATGAACGAAGTCGAGCGGACTGGACGATGTAGGAGCAACTCTTTCCTTATATTTGACTTGCGTTCGACATAGGAAAACGTGTCTCTTCGAAAAAATTAAGTCACTTCGTCGTGAGATGAAGTTAATAGTGGTAAGTGGTATTTTGATTTGACCATTTGGGGTTTCGTTCGATTTATTTAGTACAGTAAACCTATATGCAAGACAGAAACGCCAAGAGGAGAATAGAACAAGGTCCCACAGTACTTGCAGTATGTGAAACTGAAAGGACTTAGAAATATATCTCAACCATGAAGTTTTTAATAATGAGCATTCTGCCCGCCTTTCCGATTTACTGTCAGACATCAGTAGCAGGCCGTCGTTCTACGAATATTTAAGCTACATCTGTAGAGAGACGGCAAATGATAGTTACTTCAACTGTACGAGAATCGGGCTTCGACGAACCATTGACTTCATCCACACCCTTGCATACTTTTAAGCACACGTAAGTACTTGTGACTCGTGCCAGATGATTCCCAGAACTGTGCCTTGCAAAGGAAGTTCCCTTTAGTCGTCTTGAGTTTCCAAAATCGAAAATATTGTAGAATTAAATTGAAAACGGATCCTGAAGGAACTTTTCTATTTCTATGTGGTTAAACAACTTAAAACTTATTGTCAATCTGTGTCCAAAAGCGATGAAGTCTACAAAGTGTAGCCAAATATACATGTAACATTCCGTCGCGGCTATGTATTATGTCTGTTGCCACGTACCCGGATGATACAGCGTGTTTCGACTCACTTCACAGGAGGATAGTGTTCACCATTGGTATGCGATGTCCTTAGGTCAGATATCGCTAGACACTCTATGTACACTAAAAATAGTTCACGTTTAAAATCTTCCGGCAAGCTTGTTCTTAATAATATCATGTCCAAGTAATGACGTAAAATATAACACCACTCGCACAACGTATGTTGAGCAAAATTAAAATATATAAAGGTTGGTGGCCCATACACAACTGTTTGCTGTGGTGTTTTTGTCTTTGTCCTCGTGACGTGGAGCCCCTGTGAGTCTTTTGATCCGTTTGTTGCTTTCTCCACCATGAATGGCTTTCAGAGAACATTTAGTACCCTCAGGAAAGTTGCGGACAAAACGACAAGATACAAGAACCATGTCCGATTTCTACAATCTTGTAAACAGTCGAACACTTTTCCTCGGTCTTTGTTATGGAAACATAAATCACCTTTCACCGTTGTAAACTTTGGAAAACGATGGACGGACATTTTAGAATCAACAGCGTCACAACTACAAAATTGTCTCATCGAATATTATCAGTCTAATATTGAACATAATTTACCGCAGAGAATGCAATATTCCAAGCCAACTACAAAGACAAACCGATTGCCGTCTGTATAGACGTCTAAATCGACAACTCCAAGAACAGATCATTAAAACTGATTCGATGATGAAACAACGTCATAATTTGAAACTAGAACAACTGCTGCCAGTATGTAAAGAACGCAATCTTACTGTTCAGAAGGGGATAAATGTCAAGTTCGTCACCCGACGGCGTTTTGATAAAAAGATCTGAATACAAAATGCTCACTGGTGGTGTCACAATAATCTTAAAAGTGCTCGTACTACAAGCTCAGGTGGGTTAGTGGTCAAC
Source organism: Ptychodera flava (assembly GCF_041260155.1). NCBI lineage: Eukaryota > Metazoa > Hemichordata > Enteropneusta > Ptychoderidae > Ptychodera > Ptychodera flava. The sequence goes on along the minus strand of NC_091944.1, from coordinate 23,505,505 downwards.
CTCAGCGACAAGCAGCTTGATAATAACTCTTTACACCTATCAGGTAGAGGCCTTGGATTCTGTCCTAAGCCCAGTCTCTTGACAAGAAACGCGTTGTTTACGATTGTGCTTGGTTTACAAGAAAAGTACGACTTCTTCATCATTTTTCTACGAAAGACGAATCTGATCAAGAAAGTGCAACCAGTCCGGATTTTCTTAAGGAATATAAACCGAAGAAGAAGTGGACACCAAAATCCGGCACCGACAAATTTGTTGACATGTATTGTTCTACCTTATTAAATGAAGCATATTACCATGAATCAAAGCATGCTGATCAAATCATCGATAACATTACTTCAGACGAACAGAAATCACTGAATGAACTGTGGAAAGATAAGTCAGTTGTAATCACCAAAGCGGATAAAGGAGGCTCAGTAGTAATACTGAATAGAATTGATTATGAGAAAGAATGTCTTCGACAACTCAGTGACACCAACTTTTATGAGGAGGAACATTCTGATTGCACTCCATCCGTCATTAGTAAATTGAAGGAATACTCGAACTTATTCCTACGTTATCATTGGCCAGGATATTCACGATGCTCTCTGTAATATTGATGATACTAAGGAGGCTTACTTCTATATCCTTCCAAATATACACAAATTAACAAAAGATGAACACAACAACCATGTAATACCACCTGGAAGACCAATTTGCCGTCACATAAACAGCCCTGTAGGCCTGCTGCCTTATGGTTGGATCATATTTTAACACCCGTGGAGGCGAAATATTGTGGAGTTGATCTGGTGAAAGACACAACTGAATTTCTTGCCCATCTTGAAGAGTTCAACAGTATTCATGCCCCTCTACCAGACAATTGAACTACCATTTACCAGAAGCGAGCAGACAGCCTGTAGGGTCATCACACCATTGAGTGCATTGAGTGCAATATGCCTAGAGTACTGCAGAGCAGCAAAAAACCTCAAACTGCATGAATCCAACAACTTGAAGCAGCATTAGATCATGTTGACTTCACCTGTGGTTCAACCCTGAGTGCCTTTATTCCTGAAGGACAGGAAAACCACATCTTTGCCAGAGTGTTTGTTCGAGCTGACCTGCAGTGCAATAATCCTGTGGAAATCCCATACTATTCTTCAGCGATTTTTCCAGCAATATGCTGCCACTGTGCCAGTCCAGATATAGTATCAGGGAAAAAAGCTGAAGAAATATATCCAACATGTAATACCTGTTTTGAGACTCGTCTAAAGAAAAGTACTTCCTCTGATAAAAAACTATTTTCGAAAATTAAATACTATAACCTAAATGATAACATTTGCCAAATTCACACAGTTGTAGCACATACCCAAGAAAATATGGTCTCAATATAGTGAAAGCTTTAAGCAATACACAGTTACCTGGTGTGCGGTCAAAGTACTGCCTCGGCAGAAACTTTAAATAAACCATCATCAAGATAACCTATCTGTTCATAACTTAATGAGCAAATGATTATTTAAATTATATCGAATAAAAATTCTGATTATTTAAATTATATCGAATTAAAAATTCTGAAAGAAATAATAACATTTGACTTTCTTAATGTTTAAGTCTTTGCTCAGTAAATTTGGAAGCGGTTAAAACGGTAAGATACCAAAGTGACTTTTAGCATAGTATTTAAAAGAAAAGTTTTAAAAATAGTATTTTTCAGCGAAAATAACAACGTTCTTTTATGCCATAATTTATACCTTATCAGTCTTGTATGGCTCGTCAGGTCAACCAGCTAAAAAAAAGGACTTTGCGTCTTGAAGTTCAAGCATCCGTAAAACAACAACAAAACTGATTGAATATTTTGAATTAATTTGTCCAATATCCAAAAAAAACACCTATGTGATATGGTCAAGCAAAGACCCATTGAGATGTGAAATCGTTGCCTGTTCTCCGTAACTAGCGACACAGAGTAACATGGACAGAGTGGCAACGGCTATTGTTTAAGGCGTGAAGCGGTTACGTAAGCAATCAATGTTTGCCTCGCCTCACGAAACTCTTGGCTCTCTTTTCCGAAGAGTGCTGACCATGCACCCTTCGGTAATTTTCGGATTTTCACCAATTGTTAATAATAAGCGAAAGTATGTTCGACAAAGTTTGTGTTGTTATTGTCGTGTGGTACTGATCGGCATTGATGTGCTGTTAAAAGCGGGAGTGTTTTGAGCTTCAGGAAAGTGGGTTTTACCATTTTAATAATTCCTCTCATATTTTTATGAATATATAACGAGTGTATTTGAACCAAATTTGAAAGTCTTTTATCGATACTGTCTGGTTTTAATCAATGGTTTACGGTCAGTCATACCATCTTTTACACATGCGTCAAAAAGGACATGTTTATGAAACTGCTGGCGTGTTATGTTTTGATTGGCGTGAAGCAGTGTCTCTGGCCTGAGAGCTCACAAAGAAATTATGATTGCTACGCGACTGGCAGTACGATGCCATCTCGTCGTATGTTTCGCATAATCTCGTGTAATTATCAACCACAAACAAAGCCTCCAAAAAGTTTAACACCTCTGAAGCTTATTTTAATATAAAAAGCCAATAGTCTACCGAGACGACCATGGAACAAAAGGCATGCAAGCGTTGCCACTCTTCCAATGTTACTCTTTGTTAGCGAAAACCTTTTAATCATAACTGTGTTGTTTATACTTACTTTACTGTTAAGATTGAAGGATTACACGTAACAAGATTTGTTTTGGTGCCAGTATCTTTAGAATAATTCCGCAACCTTGCCAAGTTGAATCTGAAAAGAAAGATAGAATTGTTCGATTCAGTCCTTCTCTTAATAGATAAAATCTTAATCTAGTATTCAGTGAACATTGCAGGACACAAATCTTTTAATTCGAATTAAAACAGTATTCCTCAGAAATTGCCGTCCCCAACACTTTACATTTTAGCTCACGCGTTCACACACGTGGGCTAATGTTCTAGCGATGTATGTCTGTCTATCTGTCTGTCCGTGTGTGTATGTGTGTGTGTTAACACGATAACTCCAAACCGCCTGAACAGATTCAAGTCAAATTTGGTGGACAAACACCATTTGCTACTTGCAAGAACTGATTAGATTTTGGTTAGTGTGGCTTGAATGTTAATGAAGTTATGCAATATCATTTTTTTTCATATTATTTACCTATGGAGACAGTAATGACAGTGTCGACATATATCAAGAAATACTGCACAAAATTTCATGAAACTTTTCACAGATGACAATCTCAGAACATTATGATGGTATTGTGAGTGTCATGTCAATTATCTGCTCATTTGCATATTAATGAACTTTTGTAATTAGTGACATAACTCTGAAATTCCTGCACCAAATTTGATGATACATGCAACAAATATTGATCTGATTTATATCTAATTGTACTGAGAAGCATTGGGCAGTGTCAAGTTAATAAATAGCTCATTTGCATATTTTATGAAGTTTTGTAGTTAGTCATATAACTCTGAAATTACTGCCACAAATTCGTTGGAAGGATGATGCAGATACTGATCCGACAGATATCTAATTGTGGAATAAATCATTCAGAAGTGTGAAGTTAAAAAAGGGTTCATTTGCATATTTAATGAACTTTCTAATTAGGTATATAACTCTGAAATTACGGCACCGAATTCAGTAAACCCAGCTACAGATATTGATCTTATAAATTCCTGATTGTACTGACATGCATCTTACAGTGTCAAGCAAATAAATAACTCATTGCATATTTATGAAATTTTGTAATTAGTCATATAACTCCGAAATAACTGCACCAAATTTGATGGAATCTAATGCAGATACTGATGCGACAGATATCTAACTGAGGTGTAAAGCATCCAGAAGTGCAAAGATACTTAAGTATTCATTTACATATTTTATTAACTTTGTACACAGGTTGATTGATATGCGCTTAGCATATTTACGTATACGGAACACAATATCAATTGCATACGCAACGTATATCTTTGTATATGGAACATTTCAATACGTTTATATGCGTAGCGTATTTCAATGCAGATCATGAGTATACGTACTACAGATCTTTGCATACTAAGTGTACACTGTGATTTTGCATTTTATTAGTATACGTAAGTGTATACTTAACCTATGTGACACGTGTACAGAATCAGTATATCTGTGTATATTGTTGTGTATCGAGCTTTTTGTCCAGTGGTAATTAGGTTTTTAACTCTGAAATTACGGCACCGAATTCGGTGAAAGTTGCTACAGATTTTGATCTGATAAATATCTAATTGTGCTTTGAAACATTGCGCAATGTCAAGTTAATTAAGGATTCATTTGCTTATTTAATGAACTTTTCATATAGTGATACTACTCCAAAATTACAGCATTAAATTTGCTTAAAGGTGTTACAGATTTTGATCTGGTATATATCTCATTGTACGGAGAAGCATTGTGCAGTGTCGGGTTCATAAATAGCTCATTAACATGTTTTATGAAGTTTTGTAATTAGTCATAAATTCCGAAATAAATGCAAGAAATGTGATTACAGCAATCAATGTAAGGAAACGTGCTAAAAATGTTGATCTGATAGATATGTAAAGGTCCCATGAAGTATTGAACAGTGTCATATTAATAAAGAGCTTATTTGCATATTGAATACATTTCCTCAATTAAGTGATTTAACTCTAGGAGTACTGTACGAAAGTTTATTAAACTGCTACATACAGTGATAAAACCGGTATCTTATTGTTCTATGAAGCGTACTACTATTAAAGAAACTGTTGTAAACACGTGAGCACATTCAGTTTACATCTTGTCTATTTTCTGCATTCTTTTGTTAATTTCAAAGAACAATTAATAATTATATATTATAATTACAATAATAATTATTAATTATTATAAAGCCTTCTTGCAAAGTCTTTTGAGAAATTGGCGCATATGGACTTAATTCTCCAAGACCCCAACATTGAAGAATTAAAAAGGGGCACAATTCTCTAAAAGAGGTGCTATATTTTCCCATAGACCATGAGTCTGCTGAAAATAATATGGTAGAGCTTTAAGATGAATGACATCAATGACCCTCCATATGATTTTATCATTATATTATGATTTTACAGAAAAGACCTTAGATCTGGCCTTGCATATTAGTATTCGATAAGAATCAGACATTAAGCGCAGTGTGCCCACTCTCTTAGTTATGACGCTCATGGTCAATTCAATTCTGACCTCTCTAAACCGTAAAATTAACCTATAAATCGGCCGGTCAACTTAAGTATGCCGTTTTGAAAATGTGAGTTACCATGAAAGTAAGGATAAATTTGCATTACCTTAAGAACAGAACTATGATACATGAACAGCAATTTTGATTAAAAACCAAACCCAAGAATGAATTCACAGAAAAATAAAAGAAGTTACAAAAGTAAAGAATTTTATCTCCTGCAAACGTTCATACAGCGCCACCTGTGGTGGGGGTCAAGAGGTCATCGTGTAGGCTTGTCCTATCCTCTTTTGCCCTGAGACGGCCCTCAAAGCAAGACTGCAATTTCGGCCAGCTGGAGCTCATCTGAACTTTAACAACGATAGCGGTATTTAAATAATCCTTTCTTCACAAGACATCATGCCCCTATCCGTATAGCAATTTCTAAGATTTTAGAGAATAACATACATCGTAATTTGTATAATTTTTTGACCGAATAAGAGTCTACTGCATACGACACAGTCTGGTTTCAGAAAGCACCATTCCTGTCAAACAGCCCTTTTTCGAATGTGCGACGAATTATTACAAATATTGACAGTGGTCATCTTTCTTGAGTTCTTTTTCGCGACCTATCTAAGGCGTTTGATATTGTTGACCAAGAGTTACTCTTAAAGAAAATTTCTCTGTATGGAATGAATAATGAAAACCTAAATTGGTTTAAATCATACCTTTCTGAACGTTCAAAGATTGTTTGTCATATGGGTAAGACTTCTGAAAGACAGAAAGTATCAGTTGGAGTACCGCAAGGGTCGATACTTGGGCCTTTGCTTTTTTATCATCTTTATCAATGATTTGCCATTATCTGTAACTTCTAACTCTTCTAGACATGTACGCCGATAACCAGACTCTTCTATCATCTGACTTAACGATTTCCCAAGTCAACAATCTACGTCAAAATGACGCTATTGCTGTTAACAATTGGATAACTAGCAACGGTATGTTAATTAATGCAAACAAACCAAGGCTATGTTTGTTGGGTGGCGGCAAAGCTCCACAATTTGACCGTCGTTGCGACAAAATTGATGTTGTCATAAATGATATAAGTATTTCTTGTGTTAATTTTGAGAGGATCCCTGGTGTGACTATTGATGATGTGGTTTCTTGGAATAAGCATATTGACAATATGTGCACCACACTGAGTCAGAGAATAGGTCTACTAAGACTCTTACATAAATTAATTCCTTTTCACCTTAGAAAAATTCTATTTATGGTTTAATTCAATCAACTCTTGACTATTGTAGTGTGGTTTTGGGAAATACCATTAAGAACAACATGGACAGGGTGTATAAAATGCAGAAAAGAGCATTGAGGATTCTACTTAACGCAGATTTTGATATGCCGAGTAATGATCTTTTCAAAGCCGCTGATGTTCTTTCCGTTAAGCAACGTACTTTCTATTTCACTTGTATCTTAGTCTTTAAATATTTTGAGAACTCTATTCCGATGTACATTGTAGACATGTTTATGCCTTAAAGGGGAAATTTACCCAGACTTTCTTAGGTAATCAGGCCGTTATTTAGTGAAAAATTAACAAAATAGCGTTGGTTTCATTCACTTTCACTTGCGCGTATTAGCGCAGTGGCCACAAGCTGAACGCACGGAAACCGGAAGTGACGTATCAAACTTGCTGGTCACAGCGGGTTCAAAGCGAGGTCACTTATAACAAGCTCTTCTACGCCAAGTGGAGTACGCGTACGCGGTACGCAAACCTCAGCGCTCGACTGAAAATCATAATGGCGAAGATAATCGGTAATAACTTCAAACCTGAACGAGCAATCGATGATCAAAGACTGACATCGTCAGAAAGTTACAGCGACTCGAGTTCGGAAAGTGACTATTCTAGCTCCGATGACGAAGTTCAAATTACTCTCGGCGATCAATCATGCCTGTCATTGTCAACCCAATCGCTGTGGAATCATGCCGACACTGAAGTAATGCCAATGCTCTAAAGAGATCGACATTAATTCTAAAAGTGCAAGGATTTTAATGTGTTACAGAACACACTGATGTAGCCATGATTAGTCTAGAACCAGCGGTCCTGTCTACAGCATTCCGTTTCCAGTGCCTGAGCGTACGCACAGTCTAATATGTACAAGTAAAGCACTTGAGGCTGGATATGCCCCGGGCAGTTTCCTTCTAGGCTTGTAGTTCAGTAATTGGACTTGCAACTTTCGCTTAAAACAGCCTTCTCAAAGTTGTACTCGCAGAAAACTTTATTTCTGCTCGACTTAAACATCGACACCGAGTGCTTGGCCCCTATATTCTGTAGCCATTCTATACACTGTAAGTGGAAAAGCTTACAGTTGCAGATGTCGACTGCTTCAATGACCAAGTTTACGACGTCACTTCCGGTATTTTAGTACACCGCTGTTCGTTAGCCAGTGAGTGAAAGTGAATAAAATCGACTCGAAAGCCTTTCAATGACCATATCAGTTTAATATTCCAAAATTAATTTTCAGGGTAAATTTCCCCTTTAAATTAATGTTCATGATAAGCCCACACGCGCAGCAATCTCACGTAACTTCCTTCTTCCTCGAACGGAATCATGTCAGAGAACTTTTGTAATGCGTGCATCCAGAATTTGGAATTCCCTCCCAGAAATCTTCGATGTAGCCCTAGTTTCAGTATCTTAAAATACAATTGAAACTTTTTATAAAAGATAACATTGACTTGTAATTTTTTTCTGAATACGGTCACTTTGTTTATTTCTTAATTACTTTAACTACTCCTGTGTTTATTTTGCTGTACTTTTATTCGAATTTTTTATTGTATTTAGTGTTTTTAGGACCCCAAGGAAGATTACGGCCCTGTTGGGAGCTTTTACCAAAACGGTTTCTGTAAATAGGTTATCCTTTAATGTGAATAAATAAAAAATAAGTAAATATAACAACACTAATATAGTCTATCTTTGACTTCTTCTACCTTAAAAATTCACGTTGCGACTGTTACGTAGGTCATTTTCCCCCACACTCATCATGACCTGAGTTCAATTAGTCTAGAACATTCTCAAGGTCACTGCCCTTAATGACCTCACAACCTTGAATTCAATTAGTCATGTTTGGAATGTTCTAGAAATTTAGTTAGCTGTGTCAGAGAGATAATTTTAGAACAGTAATTAGCATGTCAATAAAAGTTCTAGACTGTTCTTATATGCTCTTATGTAAGCACATGTGTATAAAAAGGGACGTGCACAGCTTCCAGTCAGACTTTTGGGATCGTGTCTCTTGTGTGTTACTAAACTCCAGCAGTAGTCATTCTCAAGACTTTTCAAGACCTTCACTGCCAACGCTGGATTTATACCGTGGACTTTGTGCAGCTTCAAGCCTGCAAGGACTGTTCATTCATCCGACTGACTGTTACAACTCTGAGACTGGAGCTTTGCTGTCCCAGCTGAGATAAGTAGTCTGTACACTTTTAAAGCTTGTACGCTATCCCTGACTTAGCAATTAGCTTTATTTTCGTAATAATTTTTTTTTAAATGTTAACTGCTGAGTTCACCCTTTTGTTTGTTTTCTCTGCACGTAACAAAATTAGGGCTTGTCCGGGATACGAGCATTTTCAGCCGTTTGACAACATTTTGCCAGCCTTTTCAAAAACTACTGTATACTGTGAACTCAGCGAAATTTAATCATGGCGGAATTTAAACCAGAGGAAATGGATGACCTTGATCAGGACACATTTGATTCCCTCAGAAAAGACGACCTCATAACACTGGCCAATTATGTCAAAAGCTCTATGCGCAAGAGGGAAATACAGTACCGTATTGCCAAACATCTAGTTGATTTAGGCCAATTTGAGGAATCCACCCTGAAAGATTATGAGCCTGAGTCTACCTCTGAGCTCAGAAAATTAGAATTAGAAATGCAGACAAATTCGGAGATCACGAAACTAGAATTACAAATGGAAAAAGAAGACAGGCATTAGAAAAAGGAAAAAAAAAACAAATGCAGTTAGAAATGGAAGAAAGACAGAGAGAGAAAGATAGGCAGGAAAGATTAGAAATGAAACGTTTAGAGCTTGGACAGTCAGGAAAATTCTTCCCTACAGGCAATTTTGACATCACTAAGCATTTCAGGTTAGTTCCCCCTTTCCAAGAAAAGGATGTTGATAAATATTTCCTTCATTTTGAAAAGATTGCTCAGAGTCTGAATTGGCCTAACGAGTCCTGGTCTATGCTTTTGCAGAGTGCTTTGGTGGGTTAAGCCAGAGAAATTTACATTCAGTTGTCAGTAGAGCAGGCTTCAAATTATGATTCTGTGATGGAATTAAGTCTCAAGGGCTATGAGTTGGTGCCTGAAGCTTACCATCAGAAATTTAGGGATTGCGAGAAGGTGAAGGATAATTCTTATGAACACGATTGGAAATATTTTGGGATAATAGGATATTGTAGTAATATTGGTTTATTCAGTAAATTTAAGCTCATCTACTCTTCTGTTTTTGTAATTCACATGTTTTTAAGGTAATCTGTAATATTGTAACTTTCAGCTATAGGGTACCCGACACTTTTGATAAATTTGCACAATAAATTGATTTCTACCATTTCATAATGACAGATCCTATTGTTTTCTTTGAAATTGTCATTATTGTTTTGTCCATTCCCCAAGTTTTGGTAATTTGAGAAAATAGAGGGTCATGTCCAAGGTGGCCCTGAAAAATAGAGGGTCATGTCCAAGGTGGCCTTGAAAAATAGAGGGTCATGTTCAAGGTGGCCTTGAAAAATAGAGGGTCATGTCCAAGGTGGCCCTGAAAAATAGAGGGTCATGTCCAAGGTGGCCTTGAAAAATAGAGGGTCATGTCCAAGGTGGCCTTGAAAAATAGAGGGTCATGTCCAAGGTGGCCCTGAAAAATAGAGGGTCATGTCCAAGATGGCCTTGAAAAATAGAGGGTCATGTTCAAGGTGGCCTTGAAAATATAAGGTAGTGTTGTCATGTACAATTTTTAGACATTTTCAACTTTCAAATTCAAAATATCTTTTTAATACAAATATTTCACCAGTTACTTGAACTCCTTGTATTTCTTAAGTAGATAAAATAAAAAATACAATTTTAACTATTTTACTTTGCCTTATTGAGGTACTAACTTCAAAAGTATGAAATACCTTAGTTTCCTGAACATCTACCACACAATGAAAATGACAGTTTAGCAAATAGGAGAGTTTACAATGTACTATCAGCAGTCAAACAAAGTAGTGGTTATAACTGTTCGAAAAATCGCAATTTGACAACCGTGATATATCAAAAAGAGGTAAAGGATCAAAATTTGTAAGATGCAAAACATTCAGCAGAATTGTCTGATAAGTACAGTTTGCAAATTTTTTGTTTATTTCACTGTATTTACATTTGCAAAAAAAAGCAAATTTGACTAGATTTAGTAAAAAGCAGTTAACTTAACTTTGTTGTTAAGTAGATTGAACAAAATTAAGAAATTTACCTTAGTCTGTAGCAACAAATTATGGTCTGGTGCCTTATTTTTCAATAATTTTTGACAGACTTTTCAAAATCCTATAAACCCAAAATATTTCCAATCGTGTTTATGTTGAATTTGCTCGAACAAAAGAAAAACTGTTTGATCGTTGGTGTTCTTCTGAAAAGGTCAGTCAGAATATTGACAAATTACGACAACTTGTTTTGATTGAGGAATTTAAAAGGTGCATCCGGAGTGACATCAAGTCATTTATCAATGAACAAAAGGCAGATACATCGGAGGTTGCTGCACGTTTGGCCGATGATTATTCATTGACCCACAAATCTTCATTTCTCAGCAAACCATCCCAGTCCTTTTCCTACAGAAACAATGCAGGTAAATTTAACTCCTCCTTTTCATCCAAGAATTTTTCAAAGGACAATAGGAAATCAAATGACAACAGTTCACAAAATCAAAGTAACACTCCCACATCATCAGATCCCAAATCTCAATCTCCTTCTGACAAACAGTTTGGTACACTTTCTTGCAGTTATTGTAAGAAAGACGGCCATTTAATGTCAGATTGTTTCAAATTGAAAAGAAAACGTGAAGGTCAAAGTGGTCAAAGTGGATCTAAGCCAACCGGCTTTATTTCTTCATCAACTCAATTAGAGTCTAATAATGTGTGTAACACATTTTCTGAGGTTAAACCCCTCTTATCCCCAATTAATGAGGTCAAGGTCAATTCTTCTCAAGATAGCATTATGGGTATTTTCGAACCATTTATTCATGATGGTTTTATATCATTTTCTAGTGATTTTTCTTCCGCTACCCCTGTCAAACTTCTAAGAGAAACCGGGGCTTCCCAGTCTCTTTTGTTGGCAGATACCCTGCCGTTTTCTGAAAAGTCATTTTCAGGTTCTAAAGTTCTTATTAAGGGTGTAGATTGCAATGACTTTATTCCTGTTTCTCTCCATAATGTCTATTTGTCTTCGGACTTTGTTTCTGGACCTGTTACTTTAGGTATTAGGCCTTTTTTGCCTTTTGAAGGGATTCACCTTCTCCTTGGAAACGACCTTGCTGGGGACAAGGTCATTACTAATCCACTTGTGACTGATAATCCTAGTTTAGATCAGGATCCAGAGCCAATTGAACAAGAGATACCTGATTTATTTCCTTCATGTGCTTTTACTCGAGCCATGTCAAAGAAAACTTCTGTGAACCAAAATACTCTCAAAAATAATGTCACAGATGTTGACTTAAATGACACCTTTCTCAGTCAGGTGTTTGACACGGATCATTCCGTTATCCCTCGTGGATTTGAAACTTCCAGTAAAATTCTACTGACAAAGGTCAGACATTTTCTAGATCAAATCTCATTGCAGAACAACACAAAGACCCAGATATTTTGTCTTTGTTTGACAGGGTAGATGATGAAGGTAAAACTTCAGATAGCTCTGTTTCCTATTATACAAAATCTGGTATTCTCATGCTTAAATGGAGACCTCCAGACGTTTTGGTTGATGACGATTGGGCTATAAAACATCAAATTGTGGTTCCAAAGCCCTACCGTTCTGAAATATTGCTCCTGGCCCATGAAACGCCCTGGCTGGTCATTTAGGTGTAAGGAAAACTTATCATAAAATTCTCAGTTACTTTTATTGGCCTAATCTCAGGCAGGATGTAACACATTTCTGTAAAACTTGTCACACATATCAAATGGTAGGAAAGCCGAATCAGACCATTCCAAAGGTCCCTTTACAGCCAATTCCTGCATTTCAAGAACCATTTAGTAGGATACTAATAGACTGTGTTGGGCCCCTACCAAAAACAAGATCAGGAAATGAGTACATGTTGACAATTATGTGTACATCTACTCGGTTCCCAGAAGCCATACCACTGAGAAACATAAAGACAAAGACTATAGTGAGAGCTTTAGTCAAATTTTTCACTTTATTCGGCTTCCCTAAATGTGTCCAGTCCGATCAAGGCTCCAACTTTATGTCTTGTATTTTTGAACAAGTAATGGATCAGCTGGCATTAAACAGTATAGGTCATCCGCCTATCATCCAGAAAGTCAGGGTGCTCTTGAGCGATTTCATCAAACTTTGAAAAACATGATTAGGACCTACTGTTTTGACACAGAGAAGCAGTGGGATGAAGGAATTCATTTCTGCTCTTTGCTGTTAGAGAGTCAATTCAAGAGTCTCTTGGTTTTAGCCCATTTGAGCTTGTATTTGGACATACAGTCCGTGGCCCACTTAAGCTCGTTAAAGAGAAATTCCTATCAGATGATGATGATTGTCTGAATATTTTGCAATATGTGTCAGATTTTCGTACAAAACTCTCTAAAGCATGTGAATTAGCCAGAGAAAATCTTGAGTCATCTCAGCAGTCAATGAAAATCAAATATGACAAAACACCTCAAAACGGAAGTTTGAACCAGGTCAAAAAGTTCTTGTTCTACTTCCGGTTCCTGGCAAACCACTCCATGCTTGTTACTTTGGCCATACCTAATTATAAAAAATTGAGCGATTTAAATTACATCATAATAACACCTGACAGGCGACTACAAAAACAGCTATGTCACATAAATATGCTTAAGCCATAATTGGATAGGGATAATTTTACTAAAACAAAGCCTGTCAGTGCAGTCACTTCAAACCATTATGAAGATAGTGATACTGATACTGACTTGAGTGAAAATACTCTCAACTCAAAGCTGGGCTCGGTCAAGCTTCAGAACCCAGAAATCCTGGAGAAGCTGGAGTCTACAAAGTTGGCACACCTCCAGCCAGAACAAACAACAGGTGAAAGAACTGCTCCATGAATATAAACACCCGTTTCAAGATGTCCCAATGAGGACAAACATCATCTATCACGACGTTGATGTTGGGGACAGTAAGCCTGTTAAACAACATCCATACAGACTGAAGCCAACAAAAGCGAAGTATCTCCAGGAAGAAGTCAAATACCTGCTGGACAATGACTTTATTGAACCCAGTAAAAGTAACTGGAGTTCGCCGTGCATACTTGTTCCCAAATCAGATCACAGTTATCGTATGTGCACGGACGTTAGGAAAGTCAACACTTTAACAAAGACAGACACTTTCCCAATCCCGAGGATTGACGACTGCATCGACTGAGTGGGAAAAGCCAAGTATGTGACGAAATTTGACCTACTGAAGGGATGTTGGCAAGTCCCTCTGACGGATCGTGCTCATGAAATATCGCCTTTGTTACACCAAACAGATTGTTCCAGTACAAGGTGATGCGATTCGGAATGAAGAACTCTCCGGCAACGTTCCAACGGATGATCAACGACGTCATATCCGGGCCAGAAGGATGTGGAGCTTACGTCGACGATGTCGGCCTGTATAGTGACACCTTGGAGAACACATCAAACTCAAGCGGAAGTTCTTCGAGGGACTGAGCAAAGCAATATTGACTGTAAACCTTGCCAAAATCTGAGTTTTGTTGGGCGAGGGTGACTTACCTTGGACATACTGTAGTACAGAGTGAGGTAAAACCTTTTGATGCTTAAATCAGTGCCATTTCAAGTTTTCCGATACCAAATTGCAAGAGACAACTGATGCGCATTCTCGGTATTGCTGGTTACTACAGAAAATTCTGTCCAAATTTCCCTATAATTACTTAGCCTTTGACTAACTTACTTAAAAAGAAAGTAAAGTTTGTTTGGCCAGAGCAATGCCAACAGGCATTTGATACACTTAAAGCCATACTGCAATGTGCTCCAGTGTTATCTGCACCAGATTTCACTTTGCCATTCAAATTTGCTGTAGATGCTAGTGATACGGCTGCTGGTGCTGTTTTATTGCAAGAGGATACTCATGGTGTAGATCATCCTGTTTGCTATTTTTCATGCAGATTTAACAAATCCAAGAGAAACTACTCTACAATTGAAAAAGAGTGTTTATCTTTGATATTAGCTTTACAGCATTTTGAAGTTTATGTTACTTCTTCAAATCAGCCAATAGTGGTTTATATTGATCACAACCCTCTTGTTTTTCTGCAGAAATTTAAAGGCAAAAATCAGAGATTGCTAAGATGAAGTTTAATGTTACAGGAGTTTAATCTTGACATTAGACATATCAAAGGCAGAGACAATTTAATTGCAGACTGTCTCTCTCGTATTTAGAGTTTATTGTTGTTCACACTTTTAAGATTACATTTGTAAAGAAAATTTTTTCTTTGAAAAATTTTCCTTTTTGAAGACGGGGTGTGTTATGTAGGTCATTTCCCTCACACTCATCATGACCTGAGTTCAGTTAGTCTAGAACATTCTCAAGGTCACTGCCCTAATGACCTCACAACCTTGAATTCAATTAGTCATGTTTGGAATGTTCTAGAAATTTAGTAAGCTGTATCAGAGAGATAATTTTAGAACAGTAATTAGCATGTCAATAAAAGTTCTAGACTGATCTTATATGCTCTTATGTAAGCACATACTGTGTATAAAAAGGGACGTGCACAGCTTCCAGTCAGACTTTTGGGATCGTGTCTCTTGTGTGTTACTAAACTCCAGCAGTAGTCATTCTCAAGACTTTTCAAGATCTTCACTGCCAACACTGGATTTATACTGTGGACTTTGTGCAGCTTCAAGCCTGCAAGCCAAAGGACTGTTCATTCATCCGACTGGCTGTTACAACTCTGAGACTGGAGCTTCGCCGTCCCAGCTGAGATAAGTAGTCTGTACACTTTTAAAGCTTGTACTCTATCCCTGACTTAGCAATTAGTTTATTTTCGTAATAAATTTTGTTTAAACGTTAACTGCTGAGTTCACCCTTTTGTTCGTTTTCTCTGCACGTAACAGCGACCCCCTAATTGTTTAGCCTTATTTTTATACAAATATCCCCTCTAATTTATTCTGAAAGTTTCAATTAAAGTTTATATCTGGAGATGGCAAAAATAGTAAACGGTTTAAAACGTGCCAATTATACAAAATTACGTAATTCAGCATTGAAAAGGACACAAAATGATGATAGTATGCATCGACTTTGGTAAAAGTGATTTGTTCATGATGGGTTATTCTATAATGACCTGAAAACATGACAGCACAACCAAAACAGTTATATTTAAAGTCGTTCTGAAAGCGTATTGGGAAATTTGAGATGTGCAGTGATGTCTCGAGTACACAATTCAAGGGCTGTTAGCGATCCATGGCATTCACTTGCTTTTCCGGAAGCAATACCGACATCACAACCCACAGCTGTGACAGAGATATCCATTTCATGACAACAGGTAGATTTGAAATTATTGTGAATTGAGAATAAAACAAAATTATGTTCCTAATGATTATTTGCTTGATGTACCTCTCTCAGACACTTGTACACATTTGCCTAATTAGAATTATGAACGGCTAAGCTCTCATACGCGGCATTTGATAATGTGATGCGACTGTAGGTCTAATCATTCGACACTCAGTGCATTGCTAGCCAGGGTTTCTCCTACTGGCTCCATGTTTCCAGGTAAAGTGATCGCTGACAATGTCACAGCAATTCAAGATAGCAGTACATTGCTAGGATTCATCAAGTCACCAAGCTGAAATATGACATTGACTGACACTGACTCATACTTTGATAAATAAACGTGAAGTCAACACACCGGGATCGCTATCACCAATTTGAAATTACCACTGTTTCAACCGATGCAGGTTGCCTGGATTTTATCACTGAATGTCAATTCCGATGTTTGTAAAACTAAAGAAACAATATATATATATATATATATATATATATATATATATATATATATATATATATATATATATATATATATATATAATATATATATATTATATATATATATATATATATATATATATATATATATATATATATATATATATATATATATATATATACATATATTTATCACATACATATGTACATTTATCACACACATAGACCCAGTTATACCTATAGTATGACATCACACTATAGGTATAGTCACACTATAGGTCACACTATAGGTATTGATTTGTACACCGCTAACATTTTAACGGTATGTTAGCGGCATTTTGTGTTGTCTACCTCGTCAAAATTGCCCTTCTCGATGTCCATCAAACAACGTAATAAGCATAGCCGATAACCCAAGACACGTACCAATCATCCCTACAGCAGTAAGAATGTTTTCTGAAGCAACATGGAGGGGTTTCAAGTTCAACATCACGATCATTGCTGCCGCGGCAGTCAACCAGTCAAGCGTCCGGGGCCAGCCGATGACGCAAAGAGCGTACAATATTTCTGACAGCAATGACGATACTCCGGACTTAGAACTCATCAGAAGAAACGCTATTATATTTTTCAAGAGCGACGAGTTCACAATGTTATCAGTGCATTTAAAGGTGCAAGCTATTGTTTTGTCCATGCATATTGTGCATCACGTTTCCTGTATTGTACCTTGTTGTTGAACTTCCGTCGTCTCGCGTCTGAGCTAAGAAAGGCTCGTTGCTTGTATGTTGTCTTACCGATTGAGTCAGAGCCGAACACTGTTCTTCATTATATTTAAACACGCTCATTTTATTCGTAAAATATTAAACATACAATTGACAATTTCGTAAAACATAATAATTGTTAATTTTGAAAATTTCATACAAACTTCGCAAAGAAGAATTATTTGAATGATGTTCGAATATTGACAAAAATAACCTGTTCTCGCCAGCCGCGACCGAGTGTATGGATGAATTTTCACTAAAATTGATGTTATAGTAAGTACCAAATAAATACCTTGCATTAAAAATCCATAGTCTTTCCTATTTCCGCTTGATTCGCACAGAAAAAGCCCTACGAGAGACGCTAATTATCCATAGGAGCAGCCCCGACATGTTGAGCTGACCGGGCAGTCAAGTCAGCTGTGACCCAGCCACGACCGCATAACACAAGCGTATGAATTCTTGTAAAATACTCCCTCTCGTTTTCCCAGTAATTATCATTCCTGGAGGTTTATTCACGGACAACTGGGTCTATGCATGTGATAATATATAAGCCCCCGTATTCCGACGAGTGTGTCTGCGTGGTGGACGAGTGATTCCCCGTGTAGCGTCCGTATCCCCCCTCGCCGTATAAATATATATAAATATATATATATATATATATATATATATATATATATATATATATATATATATATATGTATATGTATATGTGTGTATGTGTGTGTGTGTGTGTGTGTGGGTGTGGGTGTGTATGTGGTGATGTGTATGATTGTGTGTAGGTGTGTGGGGGGTGTATGTGTTTGTGTGAAATCAAGATACAGGTAAAATATCTTGCCATTGTTATAACGAAAAACCTTGGCACTTTAGAGATGAAATAGAAAACATGGGGGTAAGGCCAAAAAGAATCCAAATCGCGTCTTCCACTCTGTCCGATTTGGAATTTTTTTTGATTTCGGCAAATTCATACCTCTGCTTTGCAAATACTTCAGTACTACCGCTGGTGGCGCCCTACACTTCGTCGGGTTTTCGCGGGCATGTGGGATTTTGAATGAGACTTCCGACATTACTGCACTGAGCTCTGTCAACATGCGACGTCTGAATTTTGCAAATCACGACACAAACTGGTTCAATTTTTGGCTGAATTTTCTCCTCATTGTATAAGTTTAGTACACCATGACTATTAATTAGATTGCTAGCATTCGACGTGATGTCCAACAGTTAGTTCCAAAGACGCTGTTCAGTGTTTTTCCTGATACGAGGTTTGGCGATCTGTTTACCAAGATTCTGACAGCAAATGATGGGCGGTGCATGATGTGAATGAAAATTGCAGAGAAAGTATAAAAATTTAGGACAATGAAAAACCACATGGATGCGTTAATGTTAAAGTTCGATCTGAGTTATTGTTATTGTGTTTACTGCTATTGTTATTTTGAGAAATATAGTGATGAATTCAATAACAGTATCAGTGTATCTTGTCTGACATATTTCTGGTTAGCTTAAAAGGAGAACAGATTTATTTGCCAGGCAAAAAAAGTCCGAGGGACCGTAGTTACCTTTGGCCACAATAAAAAAAAAATCGCTCGCCGCTCCTGAACCTTGGTCCAAAACTCCGATGAACAGGAGTTTGTTTATTTTTTATCTGGCTTTATTCAAGTTTTTCCATGGTAACATGCATGATTAATTAAACAAAGGCTCTAAAGAAAAAGCTAATGATCTATCACAGAGAACCTTTCCATTTTTTCAATGATGATTTTGTATAGGTACTCGTGAGCAAACTTGCCAACTGTGAAAGATAGGTATGCTATAGTGACTATACTAAAGAAAGAAAGCTTATGGAAGCTTGGGTGGTCACATAACCAAATTAGGTGCACTTACCGGTAGTTAATGTCCTGTTATTAATTATATTCTATCATGTGTGAAGGGTGGTCTACAGTTAGAGAAACATTGTGACAGTTATGAAATAATTAGATTTTTAGAACTTGGTGAATATCATGAGATCGATAACTTTCAAGAAAGGATTGTAATCATTCATAATGACCTTGAATAGCAGTTCCGTCGTAACATCAGAATGGACCAGAGGATGACAATAAAGCTATTATTACATTAAGTATTACATTAAAAACGTTGATTCGCTATACATGGTAAGCCTGGAGTATGAGAAAACTGAACATTTTTTCCAATATAAAGCTAGCAATATCTGTGCATGAATAGACGTTTAGTAATCGAAATGTACTTAGTAAGAATAGGGTGGTTAAAAATACATATTGGTACAAGAAATTTGAAATTTGGAATTTCATCTTGACCAAATGTGTTGATACACTATACATATAAGCCTATGAGTAAACTATGAATGGTTTTTTTTCAATACAAAACTATCTAAATAAGTGCGTTTATAGACGACTATTGATATTAATGTACGTGATTAGATTAGGGTTGAGACTAGTGAATGTGTGTGCAAGATATTTGATTTGGAATTTCACCAAAATATTCGTTCACTAATTGAACATTAGGAAACTATGAATATTTTTTTCGATATAAACCTAACTAAATCTATGCATTTGTGGGTGCAAGAAATATGATCTGGAATTTCACCGAAATGTTGATTCACCATACATTGTAGTATATGAAGAAACTACGAATATGTTTTACACTACAAATGAGTTGAATCTGTGCTTTTACAAATGTTTGTCTATTGATATAAATGTACGTGGTGAGGATGGGATGTTTGAAAGAGCAGATGTGAACAAAAAACATGATATTGGAATTTCACCAAAGTGATTATATGTAAAGGTTAAAAATTATTCTTTGAACATTCAAAGGTCAAATAAGAAATTATATGTCAATTAAAATATTATCGATGCGGACTGTGACACGCAGGGGTAGGGTCACTGTATTTTGCACATAACATCGGGGAGGGTCACTCTTTTTCTTGCAAACGCAATATATAATGCCCTCCTCCCCTGTAATTTCTGTCCCGTCCCGTATCGGAAGGGAATAGCTTGCGTGTCTGGTTCGAAATGCGCGGCCGTGTTGAAAATTACCCATGCTGCTTTGCGACGAGACACATACCGCCTGGGATCGGGTACGGCCAGTAGTACCGGCAAGTTTGTTAGTCAATGGTGTTTACTCAGACTTAAAGGAGTCTACACACACTACGCAGACCCAAAGAAGTCGAGCGGACCGGAACATTTAATAGGGGCAACTGTTTGCTCAATCGTTGAGTTTAATGACGTGCATATACAGTACATTGCGTTCGCCATAGGGAAACGTCTCGCTCCGAAATGTTTAAATCACCACCTCGTCGTCAAATGAAGTTAACAGTGGTAAGCGGTAGTTTTCTTTGACCATCTTTGGGGTTCGTTTGATTTATTTAGGACAGTAAACAGATATGCTGAACAGAAACGCAAACGGGATGGGCATTCTGTCCGCCTGTCATTAACTGGTAGACATTGGTATCAGGCAAACTTTCTACCTGAGTTGTATTTGTAGAGAGACAGGGAGTGATAGTTACAATTCAAGTGCACAAGAATCAGGCTTAGACAAATGCAAACCATTGTCGTTATCCACGCCCCTTGCATACTTTTCACGTCAGGTTTGTGTAGAAGTGTTTATTACTGGTGCCAGTTATTCACTAAACTGTGCGCAATGGAAACTCTGTGTCTTGAGTTTCCCAAATCGAAAATATACGTACTTCAGAGTTAAAAAAAAGGAGGAACTTCTCTATTTCTATCTGGTCAGGAAACATATCAGTTATTGTCAATAGTATGACAAGATGTAATAGAGAAAATATTCCCTGGCGGTTATTTATGTGTTCCTGTCGCCACGTACCCATTATGCGTTAGTTTTTGACAGCGTGTCTCGACTCATTTACCATGGGGATGCTACTCACCAATCGTATGCGGCGTCCTTAGGTCAAATATGACCCAACATTATATGTCACGGTACAATAATTAGAGCGAACTTGTCATTAATATTACCAGTCTACACTTAAGTTCGAATCTCTTTTAAAGATAACACCAGTAGCACAACGTATGTTGGGCAAAATCGAAATAAATACGTACCATACTTTATGCGTTAGCCAACCAAAACTACCTACCCTAATTTTCGGAGGCATGCTGCCGACCTTTTTTTATTTGGCCTTAGCAGTACTTGGCTCCTATCGAGGAGAAATTCTTACAGAAAATGTTGGGAGCAGTTTCTTAGTTCTTCTTGTTTTCAATCGCCATGAATACTCGGCGTATCAAAGTATCCTAAGCCTTGTCATTCTTTGACGTCATGAACCTGCCGTTTGAGTGCAGAAGTTACAGAAATTTGAGGAAGTTACGAAATAACCAAGAATGCGGATATCACAGAATAGCCATTAGCTGAATGAATCGGAGACAATCGAGACATCGTCATACTCTATGAAAGAACGTATGTGAAATTTGATACCCTACAGTGGGTTCAATTTGGTGCCACAACTCCGTGTATGAGACAGAAATATTGTACAGTACAGGTCTTTAAGCTGGGCTATGAACAACTGCGTGTTCATCGCACACGTTTTCTTCTAACGTACTTACAGAATGTGTTGATAAAGCAGACATAAAAGTTGCCTTCTCATTTAAGTCTGTCTTGTCTTAGGAAAGACATATTCCGTATTTGTAAGAAAACACAGCAGGGGTTCTGGTCTTGGCAGAGAGTATTTACTCTCATGGCAAAGGAGAGGTTTGCTTCTTTTTAAATGTGGGATTTTATATAAAACTTTTTAAGTATAATTTATTGACCATATTGTAAACACACAAATAAACAAAAAGAAATAAACAAACAAACACAATTCTTTATTGACAAAAGTGAACGTAAGTACAACTCTGTAGCGGTTCTTTATTGTATATGGAAATGACCATGCGTAGCAAATAAGCAAACACGCATACAAAAACAAAAAAGCAAACATGGAGCCAGAGTTCCCTGTTGTTTCAGTGAACCAGCTCTGTCTGGATCATTACCTCAGCAGTTGGATGCACTTAGCTGTTTTAGTAACAAATACAGCTGAATGTTAAGCCGTGTCTTTTCAGCTAAAAGTTTCCCACGCACATGGCTGTGGCACCGAATTGACAACCACTGTAAGTATGAACTTCACCTGTGATAAATCGTTAGTATCGAGGGAGAATGTGTCTCAGTTTCAATACCGGTTATTTGTTCTTCTCCTATATCGTGCCGAAATGCCTTGAGTTTAGCTAGTCAAGCCAGATTCCACTTATGATGTCCATTGTCATTGTCGTCTTTTTACATTTTATATCTATCGATCAATAATATATAGCTGCACCATGTATAAATAAAATCGTGTTGGACTGTTTAATAATTTTTCATTTCAATATACCGCAGGCTGACCTGATAGGAGTTTCATTATTACACGACAATGCATAAATGTTATCAAATATTAAACCTCTTTGACCTTTACAGTGTGGTAACTGACGACATATGAACTGTTTTTTGAGATTTCTTGTTCAAATATAAAATATCACGCAATTATGCATGTCAAGTTGGTTCGGACGAAATTAATTTGTCAGTCCATAGTACTTGAATGATTATTTTATGCAAATCATCTCTCTATCATCCATACAAGTTATCCAATTGTTTTTTTTTTTCAAAGTATTTTAAAGTAAGTGCATTCTTGTTGCACGCAAGATGCATTTTACCCTCTCAAAATGTCCTTTGATCTGTCCGAAATTCTCGATCCGTCCTGCCCGACCCAAAGAACATGACCGTTCCTATCACTGACTGGCAATTATCTGCTGCGCTGCATTCGGTAACTATTACACTGTTCATAATTATGGATATTGAGACTGACAAAACATATACCAAGACCATAACTAAACGTTTATATTGTATATGGTTGTGGAAATTTGTGATGAAGCCTTGTCATAAAAGAATATTTGGATTTGAGATCAATTATTTTGACTTTTATGAGTTTATTTGACTGTATTTCTCCACCGAGACAGTGGTTTCTCTGATGAAAGCTTGGGGCAGATTTCTGGAAGAGTCCAGTCCCTAAAAAAATTCATACATGAATATGTTAATGCTAACTTTACGTTTAGTAGATTTTTTATATTTTT